>NC_053025.1:310183607-310311600 GCF_003073215.2 Triticum urartu
AACCGGAAACATAATACATGTGTGAATACATAGACAAACAAAGTGTCACTAGTATGCCTCTACTTGACTAGCTCGTTAATCAAAGATGGTTATGTTTCCTAACCATGAACAATGAGTTGTTATTTGATTAACGAGGTCACATCATTAGTTGAATGATCTGATTGACATGACCCATTCCATTAGCTTAGCACCCGATCGTTTAGTATGTTGCTATTGCTTTTCTTCATGACTTATACATGTTCCTATGACTATGAGATTATGCAACTCCCGTTTGCCGGAGGAACACTTTGGGTGCTACCAAACGTCACAACGTAACTGGGTGATTATAAAGGAGCATTACAGGTGTCTCCAAAGGTAGATGTTGGGTTGGCGTATTTCGAGATTAGGATTTGTCACTCCGATTGTCGGAGAGGTATCTCTGGGCCCTCTCGGTAATGCACATCACATAAGCCTTGCAAGCATTGCAACTAATATGTTAGTTGTGAGATGATGTATTACGGAACAAGTAAAGAGACTTGCCGGTAACGAGATTGAACTAGGTATTGGATACCGACGATCGAATCTCAGGCAAGTAACATACCGATGACAAAGGGAACAACGTATGTTGTTATGCGGTCTGACCGATAAAGATCTTCGTAGAATATGTAGGAGCCAATATTGGCATCCAGGTCCCGCTATTGGTTATTGACCGGAGACGTGTCTCGGTCATGTCTACATTGTTCTCGAACCCGTAGGGTCCGCACGCTTAAGGTTACGATGACAGTTATATCATGAGTTTATGCATTTTGATGTACCGAAGGTTGTTCGGAGTCCTGGATGTGATCACGGACATGACGAGGAGTCTCGAAATGGTCGAGACGTAAAGATTGATATATTGGAAGCCTATGTTTGGACATCGGAAGTGTTCCGGGTGAAATCGGGATTTTACCGGAGTACCGGGAGGGTTACCGGAACCCCCCGGGAGCCATATGGGCCTTCATGGGCCTTAGTGGAAAGGTGAAAGGGCTGCCCATAAGGGCTGCGCGCCTCCCCCTTCCCCTAGTCCTATTAGGACTAGGAGAGGTGGCCGGCCACCCCTCTCCCTCTTTCCCCCTTTGGGGAATCCTAGTTGCAATAGGATTGGGGGGGAGTCCTACTCCCGGAAGGAGTAGGACTCCTCCTGCGCCCTCTCCCTGGCCGGCGCCCCCCTCCCCCCTTGGCTCCTTTATATACTGAGGTAGAGGCACCCCAAAGAGACACAAGTTGATCCACGTGATCTATTCCTTAGCCGTGTGCGGTGCCCCCTGCCACCATATTCCTCGATAATACTGTAGCGGAGTTTAGGCGAAGCCCTGCTGCTGTAGTTCATCAAGATCGTCACCACGCCGTCGTGCTGACGGAACTCTTCCCCAACACTTTGCTGGATCGGAGTCCGGGGATCGTCATCGAGCTGAACGTGTGCTCGAACTCGGAGGTGCCGTAGTTTCGGTGCTTGATCGGTTGGATCGTGAAGACGTACGACTACTTCCTCTACGTCGTGTCAGCGCTTCCGCAGTCGGTCTGCATTGGGTACGTAGACAACACTCTCCCGTCTCGTTGCTATGCATCACATGATCTTGCGTGTGCGTAGGAAAATTTTGAAATTACTACGTTCCCCAACAGTGGCATCCGAGCCTAGGTTATTTATGTTGATGTTATAAGCACGAGTAGATCACAAGTGAGTTGTGGATGATACAAGTCATACTGCCTACCAGCATGTCATACTTTGGTTCGGCGGTATTGTTGGACGAGACGACCCGGACCAACATTACGCGTACGCTTACGCGAGACCGGTTCTCCCGACGTGCTTTGCACATAGGTGGCTTGCGGGCGACTGTCTCTCCAACTTTAGTTGAACCAAGTATGGCTACGCCCGGTCCTTGCGAAGGTTAAAACGGAGTCTATTTGACAAACTATCGTTGTGGTTTTGATGCGTAGGTGAGATTGGTTCTTACTTAAGCCCGTAGCAGCCACGTAAAACTTGCAACAACAAAGTAGAGGACGTCTAACTTGTTTTTGCAGGGCATGTTGTGATGTGATATGGTCAAGACATGATGCTGAATTTTATTGTATGAGATGATCATGTTTTGTAACCAAGTTATCGGCAACTGGCAGGAGCCATATGGTTGTCGCTTTATTGTATGCAATGCAATCGCGATGTAATGCTTTACTTTATTACTAAGCGGTAGTGATAGTCGTAGAAGCATAAGATTGGCGAGACGACAACGACGCTACGATGGAGATAAAGGTGTCACGCCAGTGACGATGGTGATCACGACGGTGCTTCGGAGATGGAGATCACAAGCACAAGATGATGATGGCCATATCATATCACTTATATTGATTGCATGTGATGTTTATCCTTTTATGCATCTTATCTTGCTTTGGTTGACGGTAGCATTATAAGATGATCTCTCACTAAATTATCAAGAAGTGTTCTCCTGAGTATGCACCGTTGCGAAAGTTCTTCGTGCTGAGACACCACGTGATGATCGGGTGTGATAGGCTCTACGTTCAAATACAACGGGTGCAAAACAGTTGCACACGCGGAATACTCAGGTTATACTTGACGAGCCAAGCATATACAGATATGGCCTCGAAACACGGAGACCGAAAGGTCGAGCGTGAATCATATAGTAGATATGATCAACATAATGATGTTCACCGATGAAACTACTCCATCTCACGTGATGATCAGACATGGTTTAGTTGATTTGGATCACGTGATCACTTAGAGGATTAGAGGGATGTCTATCTAAGTGGGAGTTCTTAAGTAATATGATTAAATTGAACTCAAATTTATCATGAACTTAGTCCTGGTAGTATTTTTCAAATCACATTGTAGATCAATAGCTCGCGTTGTTGCTTCCCTGTGTTTATTTTGATATGTTCCTAGAGAAAATTGTGTTGAAAGATGTTAGTAGCAAAGATGCGCATTGGATCCGTGATCTGAGGTTTATCCTCATTACTGCACAGAATAATTATGTCCTTGATGCACCGCTAGGTGACGGACCTATTGCAGGAGCAGATGCAGACGTTATGAACGTTTGGCTAGCTCAATATGATGACTACTTGATGGTTTAGTGCACCATGCTTAATGGCTTAGAATCGGGCCTTCAAAGACGTTTTGAACGTCATGGAGCATATGAGATGTTCCAGGAGTTGAAGTTAATATTTCAAGCAAATACCCGAGTTGAGAGATATGAAGTCTCCAACAAGTTCTATAGCTAAAAGATGGAGGAGAATCGCTCAACTAGTGAGCATGTGCCCAGATTGTCTGAGTACTACAATCGCTTGAATCAAGTGGGAGTTAATCTTCCAGATAAGATAGTGATTGACAGAATTCTCTAGTCACCATCACCAAGTTAGTAGAACTTCGTGATGAACTATGATATGCAAGGGATAACGAAAACGATTCCCAAGCTCTTTGTAATGTGGAAATTGACGAAGGTAGAAATCGAGAAAAACATCAAGTGTTGATGGTAGACAAGACCACTAGTTTCAAGAAAAGGGCAGAGGGAAGAAGGGGAACTTCAAGAAGAACAGCAAGCAAGTTGCTGCTCAAGTGAAGAAGCCCAAGTCTGGTCCTAAGCCAGAGACTAAGTGTTTCTACTGCAAAGGGACTGGTCACTGGAAGCGGAACTACCCCAAGTGATTGGCAGATAAGAAGGATGGCAAAGTGAACATAAGTATATTTGATATACATGTTATTGATGTGTACTTTACTAGTGTTTATAGCAACCCCTCAGTATTTGATACTAGTTCAGTTGCTAAGATTAGTAACTCGAAACGGGAGTTGCAGAATAAACAGAGACTAGTTAAGGGTGAAGTGACGATGTGTGTTGGAAGTGGTTCCAAGATTGATATGATCATCATCGCACACTCCCTATACTTTCGGGATTAGTGTTGAACCTGAATAAGTGTTATTTGGTGTTTGCGTTGAGCATGAATATGATTTGATCATGTTTATTGTAATACGGTTATTCATTTTAGTAAGAGAATAAATTGTTGTTCTGTTTACATGAATAAAACCTTATATGGTTACACACCCAATGAAAATAGTTCATTGGATCTCGATAGTAGTGATACACATAATCATAATATTGAAACCAAAAGATGCAAAGTTAATAATGATAAGTGCAACTTGTTTGTAGCACTGCCGTTTAGGTCATATTGGTGTAAAGCGCATGAAGAAACTCCATACTGATGGGCTTTTGGAATCACTTGATTATGAATCAGTTGATGCTTGCGAACCATGCCTCATGGGCAAGATGACTAAGACTCTGTTCTTCGGAACAATGAAGCGAGCAACAGGTTTGTTGGAAATCATACATACTGATGTATGTGGTCCGATGAATATTGAGGCTCGTGACAGGTATCATTATTTTCTGATCTTCACAGATGATTTGAGCAGATATGAGTATATCTACTTGATGAAACATAAGTCTGAAACATTTGAAAAGTTCAAAGAATTTCAGAGTGAAGTGAAAAATCATCGTAACAAGAAAATAAAGTTTCTACGATCTGATCGTAGAGAAGAGTATTTTGAGTTACGAGTTTGGCCTTCAGTTAAAAACAATGTGAAATAGTTTCACAACTCACGCCACCTGGAACACCACAGCGTAATGGTGTGTCCGAACGTCGTAATCGTACTTTACTAGATATGGTGCGATCTATGATGTCTCTTACTGATTTACCGCTGTCGTTTTGGGGTTATGCTCTAGAGACGGCCGCATTCACGTTAAATAGGGCACCATCTAAATCCGTTGAGACGACACCGTGTGAACTATGGTTTGGCAAGAAACCTAAGCTGTCGTTTCTTAAATTTGGGGTTGCGATGCTTATATGAAAAGGTTTCATCCTGATAAGCTCAAACTCAAATCGGAGAAGTGCGTCTTCATGGGATATCCAAAGGAAACTATTGGATACACCTTCTATCACAGATCCGAAGGCAAGACTTTTGTTGCTAAATTCGGAAACTTTCTGGAGAAGGAGTTTCTCTCGAAAGAAGTGAGTGGGAGGAAAGTAGAACTTGACGAGGTAACTATACCTGCTCCCTTATTGGAAAGTAGTACATCACAGAAAATTGTTTCTGTGACACCTACACCAGTTAGTGAGGAAGCTAATGATGATGATCATGAAACTTCAGAACAAGATACTACTGAACCTCGTAGATCAACCAGAGTAAGATCCGCTCCAGAGTGGTACGGTAATCCTTTTCTGGAAGTCATGCTACTAGATCATGATGAACCTACGAACTATGAGGAAGCGATGATGAGCCCAGATTCCGCAAAATGGTTTGAGGCCATGAAATCTGAGATATGATCCATGTATGAGAACAAAGTATGGACTTTGATGGATTTGCCCGATGATCGGCAAGCCATAGAAAATAAATGGATCTTCAAGAGGAAGACGGACGCTGATAGTAGTGTTACTATCTACAAAGCTAGAATTGTCGCAAAAAGTTTTCGACAAGTTCAAGGGGTTGACTACGATGAGACTTTCTCACCCGTAGCGATGCTTAAGTCTGTCCGAATCATGTTAGCAATTGCCACATTTTATGAAATCTGGCAAATGGATAAACAAAACTGCATTCCTTAATGGATTTATTAAAGAAGAGTTGTATACGATGCAACTAGAAGGTTTTGTCGATCCTAAAGGTGTTAACAAAATATGCAAGCTCCAGCAATCCATCTATGGACTGGTACAAGCATCTCGGAGTTGGAATATACGCTTTGATGAGTTGATCAAAGCATATAGTTTTATACAGACTTATGGTGAAGCCTGTATTTACAAGAAAGTGAGTGGGAGCACTACAGCATTTCTGATAAGTATATGTGAATGACATATTGTTGATCAGAAATAATGTAGAATTATTCTGTAAAGCTTAAAGGAGTATTTGAAAGGAGTTTTTTCAAAGAAAGACTTCAGTGAAGCTGCTTACATATTGAGCTTTCAAGATCTATAAAGATAGATCAAGACGCTTGATAAGTTTTTTCAATGAGTACATACCTTGACAAGATTTTGAAGTAGTTCAAAATAGAGCAGTCAAAGAAAGAGTTCTTGCCTGTATTACAAGGTGTGAAGTTGAGTAAGACTCAAAGCCCGACCACGGCAGAAGATAGAAAGAGAATGAAAGTCATTCCCTATGCCTTGGCCATAGGTTCTATAAAGAATGCCATGTTGTGTACCAGATCTATTGTATACCCTACATTGTGTTAAGCAAGGGAGTACAATAGTGATCTAAGAGTAGATCACTGGACAGCGGTCAAAATTATCCTTAGTGGAATAAGGAAATATTTCTCAATTATGGAGGTGACAAAAAGGTTCGTCGTAAAAGGTTACGTCGATGCAAGTTTTGACACAGATCTGGATGACTCTAAGTCTCGATCTAGATACATATTGAAAGTGGGAGCAATAAGCTAGAGTAGCTCCGTGAAGAGCATTATAGACATAGAATTTTGCAAAATACATACGGATCTGAATTTGGCAGGCCCGTAGACTAAATTTCTCTCACAAGCAAAACATGATCACTCTTTGGGTGTTAATCACATAGCGATGTGAACTAGATTATTGAATCTAGTAAACCCTTTGGGTGTTAGTCACATGAAGATGTGAACCAATCACATAAAGATGTGAACTATTGGTGTTAATTACATAGCGATGTGAACTAGATTATTGACTCTAGTGCAAGTGGGAGACTGAAGGAAATATGCCCTAGAGGCAATAATAAAGTTATTATTTATTTCCTTATAATCATGATAAATGTTTATTATTCATGCTAGAATTGTATTAACCGGAAACATAATACATGTGTGAATACATAGACAAACAAAGTGTCACTAGTATGCCTCTACTTGACTAGCTCGTTAATCAAAGATGGTTATGTTTCCTAACCATGAACAATGAGTTGTTATTTGATTAACGAGGTCACATCATTAGTTGAATGATCTGATTGACATGACCCATTCCATTAGCTTAGCACCCGATCGTTTAGTATGTTGCTATTGCTTTTCTTCATGACTTATACATGTTCCTATGACTATGAGATTATGCAACTCCCGTTTGCCGGAGGAACACTTTGGGTGCTACCAAACGTCACAACGTAACTGGGTGATTATAAAGGAGCATTACAGGTGTCTCCAAAGGTAGATGTTGGGTTGGCGTATTTCGAGATTAGGATTTGTCATTCCGATTGTCGGAGAGGTATCTCTGGGCCCTCTCGGTAATGCACATCACATAAGCCTTGCAAGCACTGCAACTAATATGTTAGTTGTGAGATGATGTATTACGGAACGAGTAAAGAGACTTGCCGGTAACGAGATTGAACTAGGTATTGGATACCGACGATCGAATCTCAGGCAAGTAACATACCGATGACAAAGGGAACAACATATGTTGTTATGCGGTCTGACCGATAAAGATCTTCGTAGAATATGTAGGAGCCAATATTGGCATCCAGGTCCCGCTATTGGTTATTGACCGGAGACGTGTCTCGGTCATGTCTACATTGTTCTCGAACCCGTAGGGTCTGCACGCTTAAGGTTACGATGACAGTTATATCATGAGTTTATGCATTTTGATGTACCGAAGGTTGTTCGGAGTCCTGGATGTGATCACGGACATGACGAGGAGTCTCGAAATGGTCGAGACGTAAAGATTGATATATTGGAAGCCTATGTTTGGACATCGGAAGTGTTCCGGGTGAAATCGGGATTTTACCGGAGTACCGGGAGGGTTACCGGAACCCCCCGGGAGCCATATGGGCCTTCATGGGCCTTAGTGGAAAGGTGAAAGGGCTGCCCATAAGGGCTGCGCGCCTCCCCCTTCCCCCAGTCCTATTAGGACTAGGAGAGGTGGCCGGCCACCCCTCTCCCTCTTTCCCCCTTTGGGGAATCCTAGTTGCAATAGGATTGGGGGGGAGTCCTACTCCCGGAAGGAGTAGGACTCCTCCTGCGCCCTCTCCCTGGCCGGCGCCCCCCTCCCCCCCTTGGCTCCTTTATATACTGAGGTAGAGGCACCCCAAAGAGACACAAGTTGATCCACGTGATCTATTCCTTAGCCGTGTGCGGTGCCCCCTGCCATCATATTCCTCGATAATACTGTAGCGGAGTTTAGGCGAAGCCCTGCTGCTGTAGTTCATCAAGATCGTCACCACGCCGTCGTGCTGACGGAACTCTTCCCCGACACTTTGCTGGATCGGAGTCCGGGGATCGTCATCGAGCTGAACGTGTGCTCGAACTCGGAGGTGCCGTAGTTTCGATGCTTGATCGGTTGGATCGTGAAGACGTACGACTACTTCCTCTACGTCGTGTCAGCGCTTCCGCAGTCGGTCTGCGTTGGGTACGTAGACAACACTCTCCCGTCTTGTTGCTATGCATCACATGATCTTGCGTGTGTGTAGGAAAATTTTGAAATTACTACGTTCCCCAACACTTAAACCTTTACAAATTAGCCAAATTATGGACTTGGTAATGTTTCTATTCATGAGGATTGGGCAACTGGATACATGGTTATAGGCAACTGTATAGCTAATTCTGGGTAACTATGACACCTGAAAAAGGGATAACGACCATACAC
The DNA here is from genome assembly GCF_003073215.2 of Triticum urartu. NCBI lineage: Eukaryota > Viridiplantae > Streptophyta > Magnoliopsida > Poales > Poaceae > Triticum > Triticum urartu. The sequence continues at coordinate 310,192,206 of NC_053025.1, forward strand.
ATGTTCGTTTTTTAGGGGTTCACAGATAAACTTAATACCATAAAATAAACTTCATGGTTTTAGTTATGTCCCCATCACGAGCTCCACCCCACCACCCACTATGATCATCCGCCAAGTGTTTATTATCATACCATTGGATCCCACCCGAAGAGAAGAAATTCTTCACACACCACTTTGACACAAACTTAATTGAAAGGTATCTAAAATGTTTAGATATTGGCCAAATCGTGGTCTTGGTAATATTTGTGCTCATGAGGATTGGCCAATGGGATACATGGTTTTAGGCAACCGTATGGTTAATTGTGGGCAACTATCTTATCTTTCATGTATTGCACATAAAAAAGGGATCCGAGTATCTTTTTCTGTGTGTTTTTGTTGCTTTTGTTGTGTGATAGTTTTTCCGAAATCCATCCGTGGTTTGTGTTGTCGCCAAGGTTGCCTGTTTCCTACCTCCGACGACGAATCATGGTGGGGCGCAAGCGAATCACCTCCCCTTTCTCCCTCCATCTCTTCGATGGTAACCGAAGGAAAAATGGGGTGGGAGTGGGGGTGGGGGCAGCGCTTCCATGAACTGAAGTGGTTATGTTTGTTCAGTGTTTTTGGAAGGGGCCTCACCATACCTTCGGTCGCCACACTATATAGGAAAGCACCCGCGCGCGATTAGTGCCAAATCAAATGGCCCGGGAGGGTGCGCTCGATGTCTCAAATAGTCCAGCTGCACTAATAGGCATTTGGGGACAACTTATATGTGAATTTAGTGAACATGATAGTCATGGAGGCAACTTATAATGACTTATCGTTGATATGCAATCATAGAAGGCAAACTAAGAAGTTGCTTTCTTATAACACTAAAGTTGCCGCTTTAGCACCCAAAGTTGCTCAAAACAGAAAGTTTGTCGAAACATATGCATAGGGGGTCTAGTTTTGAAGAACTCGTCGCAAGAAACCCAACGGTGAAAACGAATCCGAATTCTGATACTTGAATCAAGAGTTATGGCTTTTTAAAATTTTATTAAGCCCAAATAAATGCACGTACTTGTTCTTTCTTAACTGATTTATGCAAAGTAGGGAGAGTTCGATGGAATGAGGAACAAATACTTTCCTTTTTTAGTGTAATGATGACACAGAATGCTAATTACCCTTTTTGTAGTGTGAGTTTTTTGTCGTGTACCGCGTGCGCTCATGAAGCCCAATTAGTGCAGATGCACTATTAAGCATTTAGGAATTTTTTTTAGCATGCAAATATGTTGGCTAGCCAACTTTTGGTGACCAACCAATTATGTCTTTGAATTTGAGGGAACTTCCTAGAACCAGGTTCTACAATTTTTCTTACTACCTAAGACATTCCTCATGCTCTAATATCAAAGAAGAGAACAATGACTAGAGGCCTGCCATGTGTAGGAACATGCATGGCAACAACAAGAGGGAGAAGGCAAAGCTCTTTTTGATCTAAGCATGTTCTCTTCATAGATTTCTAGACATTGCGGAGGAGCTGTGGATTCCATGTTTCTTTTTTCCTTTTTTGCATTCGTTCCAAAGAAACCAGCTATAGTATACGAGAAATAATGATTGCTAATAGTGTCAATTCCACAAGAATCGGCACATAACCAGAACACTAAGCCCGCAAGGGATCAATTTTTCATGTATTTTGAACTTTTTTACAGCTGCTACGAATGCCACGCACGTGATTTAGTTTGCTTGTTCATTGTTCTTTTAGTGGCTGAACGTTTTGCACATTTGATTTTCCCCGCAGCCTTGACTGAGTTATTAGATCGAGGGCCAGGTAATAACTGACGCGTGTAGACACCTGTTTCACCCAAATTCGCCCGCATGCCCCATTCTCGGCCTCTCACCTCACCTCCCGGCGTGTCCTCTTCCCGTACCTCATCTCCGTCGATGCCATCAGTGATGCATTATCGAGGGAGCCCATGACCGTCATGATCGGGGAAGGATAAACTTGTTGACGACCACACTATTCAAGGAGGAGAAAGCACTGGAGTTCAGCATTCCCGCGGTTCGCCTTCGCAAAAGCCATGGGGGGTTGGTCAGCGTGCTAGGTGCCCAGCTGCCTCCAACTTGCGTCATTGTTGTGGCCGAACGAGCTCCAAAATGTATCAACCTTTGAACCTGAAGAATTGGCACTACTATTTGTCGCAGTGTTGGAAGTTATTGTAACATTATTGTGCTTGCCATCACTATCGGTATCTGGGTATGTTCTCAACTATAGAATATCAGGTCAATGCAAGTCTTGCAGGTGAAAAAAGATGAAGAGTGGGAGAGATAAGCTATGTCATTTTTTTCCAGAATGGAAGATGCATATTGAACTTTAGATCCTAGAACTACTAATTAACTTGGTAATCCCTTGTGACCTTTATCATGTGAGAAGTTATGAAAAGGTGACACATGGTGGATATTTTTTTATATTTGTGTCATCCATATTTCTAATATGTTGAACATAAACAAACAACTAGATCATAATACTCCTCTGCAAAGACATATTCACAAAGAACACACAACAAACTCTCAAAATCTCAAAAAAAGGAAAAACTCTCAAACCAGCCAATGAAGCGTGGCATGCCGCCGTGCACTACCCGTTAGCATACCCTAGCCACTTTTTTTGTGGAAGCCCGAGGCTACCAACCTGATAAGTTGAATAAAATATACTATAGCATGGATTGACACATGGCTAAAGTCCTTTCTAAAGTTAAAGGTATGTACTATAAAAATATCCACCACTTAGTGACTTTAAGATATGTATACCAATGACCCTACCTGAAAAGTATTCTTTGTATTACCCATTCTTCAATTTCTTTTTTTTGCGATGAGCCCATTCTTCAATTCGTAACTCATATACAAGTAGCAAGCACTTCGCGTGGTGCGCGTCCAGCATGGGGAGCGGCGGCTTGGCGAGGCCGGGCAGGGAGTCTCTCCAGGCGTGTGCTGGTGGTCTGGGCAGCACAGATTTGTGGCAGGAGGGCCGAGGCCCGTCGTGGTGGTGCTGCTCCAGTGGAGTGCATGGTGGACGAGCTTCGGTGACCTATACAACACTCGGGTAGCAGCTTCGGGGGTTCAGTGGCAAGGAGGTTCCATCATGAGGTCGCGCAGCGGCACAAGAGTGCTTGCTGCTACTTGGTCAGCGTGGCAGCCCGAGGTGGAGGAGCTCATAGTGCTGGAGTGAGAGCGCACTTGCGGTGGTTGGATCTTCTGCGTCCTCCGGCGGGCGCATGTGGTGCGCATGCGCGTGCGCATGAGAGCTCGGTCAACACCACCGACTGCAGGGAACAGGAGCAGCGGGTTGGGCCGGCAACACATGGAAAGTGGGCAGAGGAATGGGAAATCATGTTGGGGAAGGAAGTTGTTATTCGTCGTCTAAGGGGAAATATTTTGTGATAGAAGAAAGCCGTACAACTATTTGGTTAATATTTGATAAGTCACGGACGGCTCAGGGAAATCGGCTGGCCCATTTTGCTCTGGGCACTTAGGTAGTCCTAGACCATTATGTGTATAATTGGACACTAAATTAACTGAAGTGGGGAATGAGAGAGGTTGGACAAGTAAGATTCACGAGGAAGAAAAGACGCGGAGAGGGTTCATAATTCGAGACCGAGATATATATATAGATAGATAGATAGACGGTGCTAGAAGAATAAGAACAGTGACTCAACGATAAAGAAAATGGTGTATGTTAGATACAATTATTATTTTTGAGGACTGATGCAATTGGCGTTGAAATAATAAAATATGCCCCTATTGCAACATATGGCCCTAATTGGTATCTATCAGACGTCAATGCCAAAAACCATGATATTCAAATATTGGACATACTTGATGGTCTGGTCAAATGGAGTGGCATTGCCACTATGGTAACTATACGTTATTTTTGTAAGGGAATTTTACAATGCACTCAAAATAGCGCAACCCGGCTGTAATTCCAATATATCTAGATGTCAATGTATATTTCTGGCTGGCATTCTAATGAGCACGGACTAGTAAATTTATATATTTCATGATCATAAAATTCAAGATACAATGATTTATTTTTTATCACTATATTCAAGATAATATGAATTTATTCAATTGTAGGGATGTGTCTCACTATTTTGTTTTTTTATTTTATGCTCTCATGGAACAGTAAAGAACTGGCTCGTCCAGTTTTCATAGTGAGTAATCTTCACTGCGCGTTTTTAGACCTTCCACGTGAAGTGTTTGTGCTCACTACCTATATTTCCTGTGAATGATGGTTATGTGTTGAGAAAGAAGTTTTCATTATACTTGCTCGATATTGAGCGGATGAAGCTAAAGACAACAGTCGGGAATTTCTTAATCTCATTAATTCCTACCAGATTATTAATTGGATTATCACTCTCTATGTATACATTGTCAGATTACCTTTTTGTATCAACTTACATTGCAAGTGAAGTAGATTTCAATTATTACTCGATATATTTTGTATACTGTGAAATTTAACATGTACTATGTTTATATATAACTCCAAAAAATTATTTCAAATGCCCTCGCAACGCACAAGCATTCTAGTAGTTTTATTTGTTTCACAATTTGATTGAAATGGGAATGGATATCATAAGCGATACAAATATTTTTTAAATGATTTCACATAGTTTAGTTATTTTCAATACTATATATTTTGATAACCCATATTTCACTGTTTCATAGATGGATTTAAACTGAATGTCATACTTTTGAATAATATACACATTTTCAGTACCAGATAGATTTCAATACCATTTCCCTTGGTTACTTGAAGAATTACTGGATGCTTCACTACCAGATCATTTTGTTACCAAATCCATTTCAATACCAGCTGTATTTCAACTAGCAGATCACTTTCATAACTACATGCATTTCGAATAACATAAACCTGAAATACGAATGATAAATTTCACAATCTCAACTACCAGTGTGAACTGGAATTTTCATTTCAATTTCATTATCCATATATTTTAATAAAAAAGTCCCTGTAAAATGGTTGTGCTTAATTGTTTCGCAATTTGACAGAAATTGAAATAGGTGTCACAAGCGATATAAGGTTTTTAAGAAAATTTCACATATTTCCATTTTTTTCATCTTTCGATAACCCATGTTTCACTATTTTAGAAATTGATTGAAACTAAATATCATATGTTTCCAGCACAAGATGCATTTTCAGCACTAGAAAAATTATAGAACCATATGTGTTTCTATAACAAATCACTATATTACCAGATGCAGTTCAATAACAAATGATTTAATATGAGTTGCTTTTCAATTACCATATCACTTTCTCAACCACATTAGCTTCAAATAACATGTAAGCGAAATATGAATGTTACATTTCACAATCAGAACTATCAACTAAAATTTAAATATGCACTTTATTAAAAGATGCATTTTTTATTTCCTATAGCATATATGTCAATAACATAGTCCCTTGGAATTTCTTTTAATTTCACCAAATTTTGCATATTTTAGTTTCAACAATAATAATCAGAAGGTGTCATTGGAATTTCAATTGCAGTTTTTAATACAATCTTAGTAAAATCTATGTGACCTACAAAATATAAATATAAACAACCTACTATTCAAACATAAAACCTGATCAAAGTGACATGAAGAGATTTATTGCGGAACCTATCCGAGTAAAATAATTAGTATATGTGTTTACGTAAAGTATCATTCAAATTTTGGGAATGCCAGCAAGAGGTACCACCTCATTTATTGAAGGGAATACAAAGAAAATAAATCCCACTTTAATCTAAAAATTAATGTCACGAATTATCAAACTAGTTAGAGAGAAATCATCGATTGGTTAATAATGAAGTAGATCACAGAAAATATATCTTCATAATTGTAATTAAATATATCAAAACCTTTAAAATTTCATCATGTATCATCTAATTATGAATGAACCGTAACAACTCGAACATGAAAGCTACACATGAACATGATTAGACCATCGGTCTACTCACTCAATTGTCGGTGGAAAACCACTGATTGTTACTCATAATTTACATCTCCTAGAAAAGCAATAACACATATCATGATGAAACAAATAACTATCAAATATTTTATTCCACGTAACAATATTGTGTACAATTGGCCTGTCAACTCATGAAAATGTTCAATGCTAACTTGTATTGCTTAATTTGTTCTTAGCATGACCAGATTTAAATTTCTAAATAGTACTATGCAAGTATATAATGATACTTTTATATTATATATTTATTTTTATGTGTGGCTATATGTTTGCACATTGGTAATCAAAGTACCATCTTAAAGATTGTGTCAATATCATCAATGCTTATATTTGGTTTGCGATAAGTATTGGATACTTCTAGAATCTCTGGAATAGTGTTTTTATTCATATAGAAAAATACACTTTTGATATCTGTAGTGATAAAAATTGTGTACTTGTAAGATACATGAGTCAGTCCCAATGCTAATAATCTTACTTATAGAAGAATTTCAGTGGTAGAAATAATGACCTATCAAGGTGATGCCCGCATTTGCGTGGGTGGGCTATTGATTGGAAAAACAAATAGTAATCCTATCATACGAACGTTCACTCAAGTGCATGTTGTTGTGATGCTATCCCATCCACTCAGAGTGTGCATGCGTCTCTCTCTCTCTCTCTCTCTCTCTCTCTCTTCAAGTTCATCGATGTCTTGAGCACCAAAGAGCAAGCTGCCGTTGATGATGTTGGAGGGGTGAGGGGGGAGATTCTACATGGCTGCGTCTCAGGGCTCGCTTTCAGCGACATCACGGAGGATATCTGACATGATAGAAAATTAGATGTGTGTGTAGGGGTGGGTGTTAATCTTATCCGAGTCCTACATGTATCAGTGTTGTTAGTCGGACATGTGGCAAGCGTGTCAGGCTTGCACAGAAAGAGGTACGAGGTTAGGTCACGTTACAAGCTGAACCGTTGAAAATCAGAGGGAAAAAATAAATGGCATGATACGGGCCCTTGGCTACAATGTTTTCGTGCGTGTGGCAGTTCCGCAAGAAAAATCAGAAGATAAAAAGTCTCATCAATTTCTTCATGCTTGTTCCAAGTTTGAAATACCTTTTGTCCAGAGAAAAACTCATTTGCAAGTGTTCGTCTACTTTGATGTATCGATCATGTGAGGAATTCCAACAACTGATATCAGATCAAGGTCGAAGATTTGAAGTCATGCATGCCCCGGGGTGGTGACCCGACTAGTGCCTCGGGGCATGCAATAATTGTTCGATGAAGTGACATAAGGGAGGAACGGGCGATCATCGTCCTACGGAGCAACAAGACGGGAGATAGTAGGCTGTCATTAGGAAGGTGGTGGAAGATGATCCTTGATGGGAGCGGTGGGGTGCCAAGGTGGGGTACCGTGAAGTCGTGAAGATCGTCATCCGGGGAACTAGATAAGTCACGCGATTAAACACGTTAGGTCGTTCTCATTTTTCTGAGTTGTACCATAGCCAAGTGCTTGTCTTTGTGAGAATCCGCTGAAGATGAAGTGCACCCGGATTAGTCACTTGAACGTGCTTGGAGGGAAAGGGTTACGTGCATGTGTTCATAGGGATAAGTGTGCGTGCGTGTTGTCAGTGTCTGAGTATGTATGATGTTTCTCAAAAAGAAACTGGTCATCAACAAGGAATGAAATCAATCCTCGCCCTCCGCTAGCGCCCTCGTTGGGCATGCCTAAGGATGGCTGTTGGAACCATCCAAGGCATATCCTAAAGTGGAGCATGATCAAGAGGCACGTCCTCAAATTAAAGCTACTCCCTCCGTCCAGGTGCATAGGGCATCTAATTCACTATATGATGCGGGAGGAGCGCATTAACTAATTCACTTTCTTGAGAAAATATTTTGCAGTAAAATGAAGAGAAACGGTAAATACCTGGAAAATCCATGCCGGCCTGCAGGAGTGCTGCGTTTGAGATGTTGGCTAGTCTTGTGGAGGGGGCCAGGCGGCGTTATATCAGGACATGGGGTACTTCCTGATGGGTGAGACCTATATATGGCATGTACCCAAACGAAAATGTTGAACCATTCCATACGCGGTATGCTGGACAAAACATTATGAAACACTCCTAGTTGAGCTACGTCAGACATGTCAATTCGTAATATGTCAACTCTCTCTCAACCAATCAGCGTGCCCTGACGTTCACAAGTTTGAGCAGGTCGAGTCTCTACAAAAAGCTTCACGTTAAAGTAATTTTCCAAGATGACACACTAGTTGCAGCCAGCCAACCAATGCTTGGTGACGTTCCTAATGTTCGTCACTATGCCAGAGGTGACACGAAGTTTAACTTCAAGTTGCCCGGCTCTATTGTTGCTCACCCAATTGACGGCTAATTTCGGTACCCACTAGTACCTCTTAGTTGCATCACACGTATGCTACCTTCTGTGCACGTTACTGATTTGGAGAAGAACGTTTCACATTTTCAGAAGACGTGGTCGAGTTGCACTAGTCAATGCTAGTATTTTAAGATGATTTGGTATGTGCCATCCAACGATTTGAATGCTGATCTGGATTGGTGTATTGTAAGCAAACCCAAGTTGGAACGTGCAAGTCATCTCGGCCATTGGATCGATCCATTAGGTAGGTGTTTATAATTGGTGTTCATCATACAAACTTCTTCAGTTATATACATTTTTTTCGATAAAGGGAATAATACATCGCGAAGATACCAATTACATCCGGCCTCTGTAACAACACAATACCCTAATGGCATTACGAATGCACACATCCAAAAACACGAAGAAGAAGCTAAAAAAGAAAAAGCCCCACTACAGAATTCCAATTCATGCAGCAACAGTACAACCACCACCAAAACAACACCTGAAGTCTAAGTTCTCCAAGAGTGACACCTCAAAGAAGAAAACACTGCACATGCACCGTCGTCACCTGATCATAGATCTTGGGTTTTCACCCCAAAGATAGTCCTCGCTCTCAAAACAATGTCTTCAACAAGACCATTGCCAGGCACAACCAATTAAGGCCAGACCTTGGATTTTCACCCTAAGAGGTAAGACTTTGAACTGCACATGTGCTGCCTCCACCACTTACATACCGCTGCTACAATATCCGAAACTCCAAGCAAGTTCCTCATCGCCACAAAGGCTCCAATCACCATTACTAGTCCTCCGATCTCGGCTTCCATGACATTCTCCACCTCTGACTTCACCGTGGAACTAAATATCCCATGATGGCAACAGATAGCAGAGCTTCGCACCGCTCCCCTCCTTAACGGAGAACCAGTGGGCACGACCGAATCCCACCCAATCCAGCAATCTCCAGGCATAACGCGCCCATGGGAGTTCCCCGCCGGAGCCTTCCGAAACCTGACACTCTGGCCAGATCAAAAAAGACAGGCGTTAGGCAGATCTTCTTCTTGTCACTTGAGGAACCCTAGGACCGCCCCCTTAAATCAGGCCGAGCCTGCAGCCCACGCCGCCGCGGCACCCCGGATCAGATCGGGGCAGTGCGTGAAGGAAATATGCCCTAGAGGCAATAATAAAGTTATTATTTATTTCCTTATTTCATGATAAATGTTTATTATTCATGCTAGAATTGTATTAACCGGAAACATAATACTTGTGTGAATACATAGACAAACTAAACGTCACTAGTATGCCTCTACTTGACTAGCTCGTTGATCAAAGATGGTTATGTTTCCTAACCATAGACATGTGTTGTCATTTGATTAACGGGATCACATCATTAGGAGAATGATATGATTGACATGACCCATTCCATTAGCTTAGCACCCGATCGTTTAGTATGTTGCTATTGCTTTCTTCATGACTTATACATGTTCCTATGACTATGAGATCATGCAACTCACGTTTGCTGGAGGAACACTTTGTGTGCTACCAAACGTCACAACGCAATTGGGTGATTATAAAGGTGCTCTACAGGTGTCTCCAAAGGTACATGTTGGGTTGGCGTATTTCGAGATTAGGATTTGTCACTCCGATTATCGGAGAGGTATCTCTGGGCCCTCTCGGTAATGCACATCACTTAAGTCTTGCAAGCATTGCAACTAATGAGTTAGTTGCGAGATGATGTATTACAAAACGAGTAAAGAGACTTGCCGGTAACGAGATTGAACTAGGTATTGAGATACCGACGATCGAATCTCGGGCAAGTAACATACCGATGACAAAGGGAACAACATATGTTGTTATGCGGTCAGACCGATAAAGATCTTCGTAGAATATGTGGGAGCCAATATGAGCATCCAGGTTCCGCTATTGGTTATTGACCAGAGACGTGTCTCGGTCATGTCTACATTGTTCTCGAACCCGTAGGGTCTGCACGCTTAAGGTTTCGATGACAGTTATATTATGAGTTTATGAGTTTTGATGTACCGAAGGAGTTCGGAGTTCCGGATGAGATCAGGGACATGACGAGGAGTCTCGAAATGGTTGAGACATAACGATCGATATATTGGATGACTATATTCGGACATCGGAAAGGTTCCGAGTGATTCGGGTATTTTTGGGGGTACCAGGGAGTTACGGGAATACGAGGAAGAAGCAATGGGCCTCATGGGCCAAGTGGTGGAAGAGAGGAGGCAGGGCGCGCGGCCCCCCTAGCCCAAACCGAATTGGACTAGGGGGCCGGGCCCCCTTTCCTCCTTTTCCTCCCTCTCCTTCCTTCTCCTTCTCCTTCCCTTCCTTCCCCTCTCCTACTTGGACTAGGAAAGAGGGGGGAATCCTACTTGGAGTAGGATTGCCCCCCCTTGGGCATGCCTCCTCCCCTTGGCCGCCTCTCCCCCCTTGCTCCTTTATATACAGGGGCAGGGGGGAACCCCATGACACACAAGTTGATCTTCATGATCGCTCTCTTAGCCGTGTGCGGTGCCCCCCTCCACCATACTCCTCGATAATATTGTAGCGGTGCTTAGGCGAAGCCCTGCGACGGTAGAACATCAAGATCGTCACCACGCCGTCGTGCTGACGGAACTCTTCCCCGACACTTTGCTGGATCGGAGTCCGGGGATCGTCATCGAGCTGAACGTGTGCTAGAACTCGGAGGTGCCGTAGTTTCGGTGCTTGATCGGTCGGGCCGTGAAGACGTATGACTACATCAACCGCGTTGTTATAACGCTTCCGCTGTCGGTCGACGAGGGTACGTAGACAACACTCTCCCCTCTCGTTGCTATGCATCACCATGATCTTGCGTGTGCGTAGGAGTTTTTTTGAAATTACTACGTTCCCCAACAGTGGCACCCGAGCCAGGGTTTATGTGTTGATGTTATTTGCACGAGTAGAACATAAGTGAGTTGTGGGCGATATAAGTCATACTGCTTACCAGCATGTCATACTTTGGTTCGGCGGTATTGTTGGATGAAGCGGCCCGGACCGACATTACGCGTACGCTTACGCGAGACTGGTTCTACCGACGTGCTTTGCACACAGGTGGCTGGCGGGTGTCTGTTTCTCCAACTTTAGTTGAACCGAGTGTGCCTACGCCCGGTCCTTGCGAAGGTTAAAATAGCACCAACTTGACAAACTATCATTGTGGTTTTGATGCATAGGTAAGATTGGTTCTTGCTAAGCCCGTAGCAGCCACGTAAAACTTGCAACAACAAAGTAGAGGACGTCTAACTTGTTTTTGCAGGGCATGTTGTGATGTGATATGGTCAAGACGTGATGAGATATAAGTTGTTGTATGAGATGATCATGTTTTGTTGAAGTTATCGGCAACTGGAAAAATCCTTATGGTTGTCTCTCTATTTCATAAGATGCAAGCGCCCAATAATTGCTTTACTTTATCGCTATGCGATAGCAATAGTTGCAAGAGCAATTGTTGGCGAGACGACCACGTGACGACACATTGATATAGATCAAGATGATGGAGATCATGGTGTCATGCCGGTGACGATAGAGATCATGACAGTACTTTGGAGATGGAGATCAAAGGCGCAAGATGATGATGGCCATATCATGTCACATATTTTGATTGCATATGATGTTTATCTTTTATACATCTTATTTTGCTTAGTTTGATGGTAGCATTTTAAGATGATCTCTCACTAATTATCAAGAAGTGTTCTCCCTGAGTATGCACCGTTGCGAAAGTTCTTCGTGCTGAGACACCACGTGATGATCGGGTGTGATAGGCTCTACGTTCAAATACAACGGGTGCAAAACAGTTGCACACGCGGAATACTCAGGTTAAACTTGACGAGCCTAGCATATACAGATATGGCCTCGGAACACGGAGACCGAAAGGTCGAACGTGAATCATATAGTAGATATGATCAACATAGTGATGTTCACCATTGAAAACTACTCCATCTCACGTGATGATCGGACATGGTTTAGTTGATATGGATCACGTGATCACTTAGATGACTAGAGAGATGTCTGTCTAAGTGGGAGTTCTTAAGTAATATGATTAATTGAACTTAAATTTATCATGAGCTTAGTCATGTTAGTATTTTGCTAATTATGTTGTAGATCAATAGCTCGCGTTTTTGCTTCCCTGTGTTTATTTTGATATGTTCCTAGAGAAAATTGTGTTGAAAGATGTTAGTAGCAATGATACGGATTGGATCCGTGATCTGAGGTTTATCCTCATTGCTGCACAGAAGAATTATGTCCTTGATGCACCGCTAGGTGACAGACCTATTGCAGGAGCAGATGCAGACATTATGAACGTTTGGCTAGCTCAACATGATGACTATTTGATAGTTTAGTGCACCTTGCTTAACGGCTTAGAATCGGGACTTCAAAGACGTTTTGAACGTCATGGACCATATGAGATGTTCCAAGAGTTGAAGTTAATATTTCAAGCAAATACCCGAGTTGAGAGATATGAAGTCTCCAACAAGTTCTATAGCTAAAAGATGGAGGAGAATCGCTCAACTGGTGAGCATGTGCTCAGATTGTCTGGGTACTACAATCGCTTGAATCAAGTGGGAGTTAATCTTCCAGATAAGATAGTGATTGACAGAATTCTCTAGTCACCATCACCAAGTTAGTAGAACTTCGTGATGAACTATAGTATGCAAGGGATGATGAAAACGACTGCGGAGCTTTTCATGATGATGAAATCGATGAAGGTAGAAATCAAGAAAGAGCATCAAGTGTTGATGGTTAAAAAGATCACTAGTTTCAAGAAAAGGGCAAAGGAAAAAAAGGGAACTTCGAGAAGAATAGCAAGAAAGTTGCTGCTCAAGTGAAGAAGCCCAAGTCTGGTCCTAAGCCTGAGACTAAGTGCTTCTACTGGAAAGGGACTGGTCACTGGAAGCGGAACTACCCCAAGTGATTGGCGGATAAGAAGGATGGCAAAGTGAACATAAGTATATTTGATATACATGTTATTGACGTGTACTTTACTAGTGTTTATAGCAACCCCTCAGTATTTGATACTAGTTCAGTTGCTAAGATTAGTAACTCGAAACGGGAGTTGCAGAATAAACAGAGACTAGTTAAGGGTGAAGTGACGATGTGTGTTGGAAGTGGTTCCAAGATTGATATGATCATCATCGCACACTCCCTATACTTTCGGGATTAGTGGTGAACCTAAATAAGTGTTATTTGGTGTTTGCGTTGAGCATGAATATGATTTGATCATGTTTATTGTAATACGATTATTCATTTAAGTAAGAGAATAAATTGTTGTTTTGTTTACATGAATAAAACCTTATATGGTTACACACCCAATGAAAATGGTTCATTGGATCTCGATCGTAGTGATACACATATTCATAATATTGAAACCAAAAGATGCAAAGTTAATAATGATAGTGCAACTTATTTGTGGCACTGCCGTTTAGGTCATATTGGTGTAAAGCGCATGAAGAAACTCCATGCTGATGGGATTTTGGAATCACTTGATTATGAATCACTTGGTGCTTGCGAACCATGCCTTATGGGCAAGATGACTAAAGACTCCGTTCTCCAGAACAATGGAGTGAGCAACTGAATTATTGGAAATAATACATACTGATGTATGTGATTCGATGAGTGTTGAAGCTTGCGGCGGGTATCGTTATTTTCTGACCTTCACATATGATTTGAGCAGATATGGGTATATCTACTTGATGAAACATAAGTCTGAAATATTTGAAAAGTTCAAAGAATTTCAGAGTGAAGTGGGAAATCATCGTAACAAGAAAAATAAGGTTTCTACGATCTGATCGCGGAGACAAATATTTGAGTTACGAGTTTGGTCTTCAATTAAAACTATGTGGAATAGTTTCACAAATTCATGCCACCTGGAACACCATAGCATAATGGTGTGTTCGAACGTCATAACCGTACTTTATTGGATATAGTGCAATCTATGATGTTTCTTACAGATTTAACGACATCGTTTTGGGGTTATGCATTAAAGATAGCTGCATTCACGTTTAAAAGGGCACCATCTAAGTCCGTTAAGATGACACAATCTGAACTGTGGTTTGGCAAGAAACCAAAGTTGTCGTTTCTTAAAGTTTAGGATTGTGATGCTTATATGAAAAAGTTTCATCCTGATAAGCTCAAACCCAAATCGGAGAAATATGTCTTCATAGGATACCCAAAGGAGACTATTGGGTACACCTTCTATCACAAATCCGAAGGCAAGACATTCGTTGCTAAGAATGGATCTTTTCTAGAGAAGGAGTTTCTCTCGAAAGAAGTGAGTGGGAGGAAAGTAGAACTTGATAAGGTAATTGTACCTTCTCCCTTATTGGAAAGTAGTTCATCACAGAAATTTGTTCCTGTGACTACTACACCAATTAGTGAGGAAGCTAATGATGATGATCATGTAACTTCAGATCAAGTTACTACCGAATCTCGTAGGTTAACCAGAGTGAGATCCGCACCAGAGTGGTACAGTAATCTTGTTCTGGAGGTCATGCTACTTGACCATGACGAACCTACGAACTATGAGGAAGCGATGATGAGCCCAGATTCCGCAAAATGGCTTGAGGCCATGAAATCTGAGATAGGATCCATGTATGGGAACAAAGTATGGAGTTTGGTTGACTTGCACGATATTCGGCAAGCCATTGAGATTAAATGGATCTTCAAGAGGAAGACGGACGCTAATAGTAGTGTTACTATCTACAAAGCTAGAATTGTCGCAAAAGGTTTTCGACAAGTTCAAGGTGTTGACTATGATGAGAGTTTCTCACTCGTATCTATGCTTAAGTCTGTCTGAATCATGTTAGCAATTGCCGCATTTTATGAAATCTGGCAAATGGATAAACAAAACTGCATTCCTTAATGGATTTACTAAAGAAGAGTTGTATATGATGCAACCAGAAGGTTTTGTCAATCCTAAAGGTGTTAACAAAATGTGCAAGCTCCAGCGATCCATCTATATACTGGTGCAAGCATCTCAGAGTTGGAATATACGCTTTGATGAGTTGATCAAAGCATATAGTTTTATACAGACTTGCGGTGAAGACTGTGTTTACAAGAAAGTGAGTGGGAGCACTACAACATTTCTGATAAGTATATGTGAATGACATATTGTTGATCGGAAATAATGTAGAATTATTATGCAAAGCATAAAGGAGTGTTTGAAAGGAGTTTTTTCAAAGAAAGACCTCGGTGAAGCTGCTTACATATTGAGCATCAAGATCTATAGAGATAGATCAAGACGCTTGATAAGTTTTTCAATGAGTACATACCTTGACAAGATTTTGAAGTAGTTCAAAATGGAACAGTCAAAGAAAGAGTTCTTGCCTGTGTTACAAGGTGTGAAATTGAGTAAGACTCAAAGCCCGACCACGGCAGAAGATAGAAAGAGAATGAAAGTCATTCCCTATGCCTCAGCCATAGATTCTATAAAGTATGCCATGCTGTGTACCAGATCTATTATATACCCTACACTGTGTTAAGCGAGGGAGTACAATAGTGATCTAGGAAGTAGATCACTGGACAGCGGTCAAAATTATCCTTAGTGAAATAAGGATATGTTTCTCGATTATGGACGTAACAAAAAGGTTCATTGTAAAGGGTTACGTCCATACAAATTTTTGACACCGATCTGGATGACTCTAAGTCTCGATCTAGATACATATTGAAAGTGGGAGCAATTAGCTAGAGTACCTCCTTGCAGAGCATTGTTGACATAGATATTTGCAAAATACTTACGGATCTGAATATAACAGACCTGTTGACTAAAATTATCTCACAAGCAAAACATGATCACACCTTAGTACTCTTTGGGTGTTAATCACATAGCGATGTGAACTGATTACTGACTCTAGTAAACCATTTGGGTGTTGGTCACATATCGATGTGAACTATGGGTGTTAACCACATAAAGATGTGAACTATTGATGTTGGATCACATGGCGATGTGAACTAGATTATTGACTCTAGTGCAAGTGGGAGACTGAAGGAAATATGCCCTAGAGGCAATAATAAAGTTATTATTTATTTCCTTATTTCATGATAAATGTTTATTATTCATGCTAGAATTGTATTAACCGGAAACATAATACTTGTGTGAATACATACACAAACTAAACGTCACTAGTATGCCTCTACTTGACTAGCTCGTTGATCGAAGATGGTTATGTTTCCTAACCATAGACATGTGTTGTCATTTGATTAACGGGATCACATCATTAGGAGAATGATGTGATTGACATGACCCATTCCATTAGCTTAGCACCCGATCGTTTAGTATGTCACTATTGCTTTCTTCATGACTTATACATGTTCCTATGACTATGAGATCATGCAACTCCCAGATACCGGAGGAACACTTAGTGTGCTATCAAACGTCACAACGTAACTGGGTGACTATAAAGATGCTCTACAGGTGTCTCCGATGGTGTTTGTTCAGTTGGCATAGATCGAGATTAGGATTTGTGAAATGAGCTCAAATTTGGTGTAGGTAAGTTACATAGTTATGGTCATGCCCTAGTAAATTTTCAGATCATTTGGGTAAGCCCAGCTAGTACTTACTTCAAAAAGCTTCTCTCGAGATAGAAACTTTGGAAATTTCCTGAGAAAGATTTACCAGGAAAATGGAGCTAAATATTATCATGTGGCAATGATTTGGGTATGGAAGAGTGCCCAAAAAGTTTGAGGGTAATAGGAGGGATCAGGATAACACTTGCTTTGCAATGTGCCAATTCGGCCATAAAATATAAATTGAACTTGGGCTCACATATATGATTTGACTGAGCTGCAATTTGGAGGAGGGTGATAATTTGGGCATATGAAGGAACTGTATAAATTTCATGTCATTTGGATATATAAAAGTGGTACTTCCTTCACAATGCTTCTAGGTGGAAAAAAACTTTGGAAATTTCCCGAGGAAGATTTATTGGACAAATGGAGCTGAATTTTGTCATGAGGAAATGATTTGGATAGGAAAGAGTGCCCAAAATTTTTGAGGGCAATCAAGAATATATAAATATCACTTCCTTCACAAAGTATTATTGTGAACAGAATAGGAAAATGAATATTGTTGAATTATTTTTGAACTAGGCAAGGAAGGATTTTTACATATTGGACGAAGATATGACCCAAAGAATTTATGAGATTTTTTTGGGAATTCTGGGAATGACAGAAATATAGGTTGCTTCACAACCTAGGGCAAAAACTGACACATGGACATGACACACAGGCAAACCTGATGAGGTGGCGCCTAGTCATAGCAACTCACCACAATTTACAAGGTTATGACCATCTATATTGGTCATGATCAGCTAGAGATAAGGTAGGGGACCAGTGCTATATGCTTTATGACCATTTACTTTAAGGAAATTATGACCTTTCTGACCAAAATGGTCGTTATAGTTTAGGTTTTGGAGCCCCCCGAATAGCTTTTGACCAATTGGTCTCAAATGGTCATAGATCTATGACCAATTCTTCTAGGGTCACTGACAGAAGGTCACTAGTTGACATATTTCTTGTAGTGCCTATGTGAATCACGCTATTGCAGTGCATTTCTATGGTATAGCGCTACTGCTAAGAAAAAGAAAATAAGTAGAAGAATAAAGACAAAAAATAAATGAAAATGAAAAAATAGAGAAGGGAGAAATGAAAAAAAGAAAAATCAAAAACAGAGGAGAAAGGCATAGTAGTAGCGCTTGTTCTCGCAAAGCACTATAGCTACTTTAGAAGTAGCGCTTTTATGGTCACGCGCTATAGCTAAGTTCCTTAGATAAAACAAAAAGGAAAAGAAAAATAAATAGCTACTTCCTGTAGAAGTAGCGCGTTTTAGTGGAAAGCGCTATAGCTAACTTAGCTATAGCGCAATTTCCTTACCAACGCTACTGCTAGTTTGACTTAACCACGCGCGGGCTCAAAATTTTGCTAAGTCATTTCCGCCCACTCCCCTTCCCCCCCCCCACTCGATCTGTCGCCACCGCCGTTGATGCCATGCGGACGTGCCGCGCGCCCCCAAAGCCACCCTAGTCTACTCCTCGCCACCCCTGCTCCCTCATCGCCCTGCCTCCGGCGCCGTCACCGGAGCCGCGCGCCATCGCCGTCACCAGAGCCGCTTGCCCCCGGAGCCACCCTCGTCCGCTCCTCGCCGCCCCTGCCTCCCCGCAACCGTTCCCCCGAGCCACCCTCAATGCCCTCCTCTCTGCAAGCCCCACCCCTCCTCTCTAGGTTAATTAACTTAGGTGAATTTAGTTATGAACCCTAGGAATTAGAAGTAGTGGTACTAGTATATGTTAATTAGATTAACCTAGGTTAATTAGGTTAGGGGGCAGTAGAGTAGCAGCATATAACATGACCCTAGAAATTAACTTATGTTAATTAGGTTAGGACAGTTGTGGTATTAGTAGATGTTAATTAGATGTTTTTAGTTAGGGAAGTAGGGTTTTGCTAGGTTAATTAGGTGAAGTTAAATAAATGACCTAAATGAATGAAATTAGTAGTTAACTAATTTTTAGGACAAATTTGTATATGCTTAAGTACTTAACTAAATATTATTTTTAGGATAAACTTGTATTTGCTTAAGTAGTTAACTAAATATATTATAGGGTCATATATATAGTTGCTTAAGTACTTATATAGTTATTTTGCACCCAATGTATGCTTAAGTAGTTGTATAATTCCTAGGGTTCATCAATGGGTGCTTAAGTACTTGTAGATGCTTAAGTGGCTAGCTAGGGTTCATCTAATTAGTTAGTACTTGTAGATGCTTAAGTACTAGAGCAGTAGGGTTTAACTTGATGTTAATTAGGGTAGTAGGGTTTATTTTAGAGTAAAAATTCAGCATAAAGATATAAAATTTCTATCAATGCTGCAATTGTACTAGGTTCCTAATTTTTAATGATTTTTTTATTATGACGGAAATTTAGGACATAATTTGAATTGAGCTCTAGGGTTCATTATTTCAAATTTGTGTAGATTTTCTTGAAGTGTTAAACATTGAAGTGGTGATGATATATGAAAATTTGTCAATTGTGTTTGCTCATGTTTATCTACTGTTGTAGTTGCTCATGTACATGTTCTTATGCCGTCATGTTATATGCCACATTGAAGTGGTCGATTCTGCCCAAGTGTCCTTCTGTTGTTTCCAGGGAATGAATCTGAGTGTCCTTTTGCCGGAATGTTGTTTCATTTTCGTGAATTTCGGCATGACTTGTGCTACAAACTAGGACATATGGAGTGCCCGGGATTTGCCGCACTAGGAAGGAATTAACGTTCTTGCAAAACACATGCCTTTTTTATGTCATTATTCATTATATTAGGTCTAGAATTAATTTACTAGATTTAATCGTAGGAAACATGGCTAGCAACAATGAAGGACAAGTTTCTGGTGATTGCGATGACGTCTACCTGGTGGCAGACGAATTTCCAAACCTTGTCGATGATCAACGGTTGTAGTTGCTGGGGCGACCTGTCACATCTAAGACTGACATTGAGACCGGCGCCGAGACTGGCGTTGAGACCCATACCGGCACCAAGACTAGCGAAGCCGGTATAGAACCGAAAGCGAAGAGACATCGACGCCCAAACCAGCTCATCACTACAAGAGTGGTGGTCACGGAGGTGGACGATGGCAATTTTGAGCCAAAAGAGCCTGCGGAAGCACGAGCGTGCTACGGCAATCTGAAAGTGCTAGTGATCGACTAGAGTGGGGTGAATAGGGGATTTTTAAGAAAGTCTGCAAAACATGGGAGTTTCGAAGACAAACGATAGAAATAAACCTATTACAATGCAGCGGAAGGTAGACTACACTAAGCAAGCCATAGTCAAGTATTCAATGAAGTGAAAGCACAACGACTAATGGCAGCTAGGCAGTATATATTAGGTAGGAAGATAGTATGAAGCCAATCAGAACAAGCAGTCACTCAGTGAAGACAAAAGATAATGCAAACAGACAATGACTTGACAAGGACCAACTGTAAATAAAGAGATGGGAAGGATAGAACCAGTGACTCGTTGAAGACAATGATTTGTTGGAGCAGTTCCAGTTGCTGTGACAACTGTACGTCTGGTTAGGGAGGCTGAGATTCAACTCAGAAGACCGTGTCTTCACCTTATTCCCCAGCTAAGGACACCCAGTCCTCGCCCAATCACTCTGGTAAGTCTTCAAGGCAGACTTCCAAACCTTCACAGACTTCATTCACCGGCAATCCACAATGACTCTTGGATGCTAAGAACGCGACGCCTAACCGGCTTGAGGATTCACAGTCCTCAAGTTTAATAAGTCTTCAGATCACACAGACAGGAAGACTTAAGTGATGCCTAACACTCTTTGGCTCTGGGTGTTTAGGGCTTTATCCTCGCAAGGAATTCTCTCTCAAAGGCTTCGAGGTGGGTTGCTCTCAAACGACAAAAGCCGTACACTAACTCTGAGCAGCCAACCGTTTATGGTTGTAGGGGGTGGGCTATTTATAGCCACTAGGCAACCCAACCTGATTTGTTCGAAATGACCTTGGATCACTAAGGAACTGACACGTGTTCCAACGGTCAGATTTCAAACACACACGGCAACTTTACTTGGGCTACAAGCAAACCTCACTTATCCAGCTCTGGATAAGATTTGCTCTCATTGTCTTCGCTCGAAGACATTGGATTTTGGTTAAGCATCACTTCAGTCATTCTGACTGGTTCTCTTGGACCCCACTTAGCAGTATGATGGTTCCTATGACTCAACAAAGAAGAAAAAGAACGACGAAACAACTAAGTCTTCGCGCTCCATAGTCTTCACGCGATGTCTTCTCTTGTCATAGTCTTCAATGTGAATGTCTTCACATACCACCTTTGACTTTAATGTCTTCATACATTTTTAGGGGTCATCTCTGGTAAGAAAACCGAATCAATGAGGGACTTCTACATGTGTTATCCTACAATTGTCACAAACACATTAGTCCCTCAATCAGGTTTGTCGTCAATACTCCAAAACCAACTAGGGGTGGCACTAGATGCACTTACAATCTCCCCCTTTTTGGTGATTGATGACAGACTGGTTGAAGTTTTCAATGGGGAATAAAATATGTGAAATTGTAAAGGATAGGGTATTGTCTTCATAAGTGGCAAAGGCTCCCCTTGAAGTTGTGCATATAAGTAATTTGCTCTTGGAATGCAAATGCACATGACAGGTTGTACTTGTGGAGATCCTCTTCAACTTATGATGACAATTCATCATGCATGATTGGATGTAACGAAGATAATGAAATGCATAAGGAAAAATGGACGTCTGCAAAATGACCTAAGTGCGGAATTTATCATCGCACATGTGGAATTTATCATCGCATCACAAAATAGCAAATAAGTAGCAGACGACCATCGAGTTTAAGCGTTACAACTTGAAGAACCAAATGTATCGAAAAGCAAGAGTTGTAAGCACTTCGAAAAAGTAGCAAAAGGTAAAGAAACCACCCATATGGACCCGCTTGAAGACTATAAACTCATATTCTTCTCCCCGTTTTGTCAGTAAGGACCAAAAAGGTTTGAAGACATAGAGAGCCTACTCGTTCCCATGAGGTGCAGGCGAGGCAGCAGGGGCGTCGTTGAGGTCCGGTGGTGCAGAAGAACTTGGTGCAGTGTCGACACGCGCTGAAGTTGGAAGAGGTGAATTTGCATCATCTTGGTCATCAATGACTCTGGCATTCACTGTCTCAGCTGAGGACGAATAGTCAGAGTCTTCAAGTGAGGGAGTCCAACACAAGTGAGCATTCCTGGGAGGAGTTGAGTCAAAATTGAATCGTTCGGTGAAGCCATCGTCTTGCAGATCAACTTCAGCACTAAGCAATGTCAAACTCTTCCACGACCTCCGACAGGTTTCATGCGTGACAAAGGCATTCTTGGTGGCAAGATGGCGAATGCGGTTGACATCCACCAAGAGGCTTTGCATCTGACTCTTAAGCCAATCGTGATGTTTGTCTTGTTTCTGGTGTAGTGCGACGAGAAGCTCTCGGTCATTTAGAACACGAGATCGCCTTCGAGGCCTTTGCGCAATGGTGCTACTAGTGGCGTCAGTTTGAGCGTGAGGGGCACGTGTGTTGCCAGCCAAGGGATAAATGCACGAGACTTCCTGAACTCCTTCAATGGGCTGGGTGAAGCTTTGGTGATCAACATTGTGAAGATAAATGGGATCCTTAGCAGGCTCTGGGTAAATAGCTTCAACAGACAGATCAACCTATGGAAAGAAGACAAGATGATTGCACGCGGACGGCTGATAGTTAATGGCAGAGTGAAGCTTGATAAGTCGCATTACCCATGGAGCATAGAACTTCAGACCAAAAATGTCGGAGCCTGATGCAGCCAACTGCCTGATGAAGAAGTCTTGAGCATTGAAGCTGATGCCATTGAAGATATAGAAGATCAAAGTCTTCATTGCTCCTTCAAGCTTCACTGTAGATGAATGTCCTTTGACGGGCCATAGAGTTTTTCTGATGATATGATAAATGGTGCAAGGCAGATACTCGAGGTCTTCAACAAAGAATCAGATGGGTAGTCAGCGTCGTGAGGCAAAGGCTTCATCATGCTCAACATTTGGCTCATGTTAGGTTCTGGCTTCTGAAAGATGCTCTCCAAAGCATTCTGGTGTTGTTGACAACCTGGTTCATAGTATTCACTAGGAGTGGGCAGGCCTGTGAGCTCAAGGATATCAAGAGCTTTGGCTTCATGACGGACATTGCCTGTCATCCACTCAAGGACCCATGTCTTTGGATCCCTGTTGTAGCCTCGAATGTGAAGAGTTGCATAGAACGGTAGCAGAAGCTCTTCATTCCAGTGTTCCTTATCTGTGACAAACTGCAGTAGTCCAACGTCTCTGAAGCAATCCAACGCTTCTTCAAGGCAGGGCAGGCCAGCTATAGCTTCAGTGTCGAGATGCATATGGGGAAATATGCGCCCTTGATTGTATAAGATGCAGGAATAGTAGCTGCACTGCTAATAGCTCCAGAACCGATCTGATGAAATGCGAGGTTTAGTGTAAGGGCTCTTGGCGCTGTTGAAGAAGGTGTTGTGTGCCACGAAGCCATTCACATTGAAGACCCCAGGTGAAGTTGCAGTGCCTGGGAATCGTGGAAGTCTTGGCTTGGGCTTCTGGACGGGAGGTCTGTGCTCGACATGATAGTCAAATTGTGGACCCGCAACAGGTGGAGGAACCAGAATGGGCCATCGGACCATAACAGGCTGACCACGATCAATTGCCAGCTCAATTGTATGAGGTCTTGGAGGGGGTACAGGAGCATTGACATTGTTGTTGATCTGGGCTTCAGGGGCCACATTGGCTTCAGGTGCTTCAGTATTGGCTTTGGGCGCTGTAGTGGCTTCAGGTGATTATACTTCTGGCACCGCAGTAGCTTCAGGCGCCACATTAGCTTCAGCCATGACAACGTCATTGGCTTCAGTGTTGATGTTGGTGGCCGCCTCAGGATTGTTAACCTCCACTTCAGAAGCTGGAGGGTCGGACACATTCTCCTCGAGAATAACATCTTGGTGCGATGGGGGTGTAGCAACTCTTTCTACTTCAACTCTTGGTTCTTCTCTTTCATCGGCTGATGCAGCTAGAATGTCTTCAGCGGTTTTGGCTTCAGACTCTGACACGTGCATAGTGGGAGTGACTTGGGGCCTCGGTCCTTTGCGAAGCCTGCGTAATGCTGGCTACGGTTGCGGAGATGGAGTTTGCTGGGCCTAAAAGTCATCGTCATCTTGTACGGGTGAGGTGACTTGTAGTTGGGGAGAACTTGGGGTGTCTTGTCATTGTGGGTGATCAGCCCACGATGCATCCTGAGCAGTTGGCGTCAGAGGACGACCAATGCTGATGTGTTCGATGTGCGTGAGCACGGGCGATGATACCAACTAGTGCTCGATCTGAGGAAGGACTTCATCATCTTCAACATTATCGTGAGGACCAATGTCTTCAGCTGTGGTGGGGTCAACAACTGGATTGTCTTCAGCTTCATGAGCCTCTGTGGAAGCAGGCTCATGAACTACCACTTGGCGTTCTTGAGATCCAGACGCAGGGCAAGCCACTGAGATTGGCTCGGCCTCAAGGGGCTCTGTGGGAGCAGCCCGATCTCTCTTCTTGGTTTTGCATTTCTTAGTTGGAGGAGCATCATCAGTGGTGGCCTTGGTTTTGCGCTTTCTGGCTTCAGCTGCCCTTGTTTTCTTCAGTTCTGAAGCCACTGTGGGGACCTTAGGCTTCGAGCCTGTCATACTAGCTGGGAAGACAATTGGATGTACTTCGTGCCTTGGTGCTTCAGGTTCAGCCACAGCTGGCTTCATCTTCTTCTTGGCCGCCATTCTAGGGTCGATGCCTAGTCGCCCCAAAGCCTTGCGCTTTTCAGCTTCATTGTATCCCTGAACACATTTAGTAGCAAGATCCTTCATGCGCTCACGAGAACCTTTGGCTTCTTCGCGTTTGGTTCGGAATGCTTCCTTGAGCTTATGCATCATGACCTGGAAGTTCTGAATGTCTTCAACATTGAGCTTGGCCATATGCTTCTTGAACTGAGCCTTTTCATAATCTATCTTATGCTTCAGCTCAACAATTTTCTGAGCTAGAGCCAGCTCAGCAGCAATGGCTCAGTGGAAGGCGACGCTGAGGCCAATGGGAAGCTGAAGATCATCAAAGCTAACATTTGGGCTATCAAACCACTCATCAATGAACTTGTTGATGATTTCAACATCAAAGAGAGGAAGGTCATTGAAGATTTCTGCCTCTTTCTTGCTCTTGATCAACTGCTCAAGAGCGTCATCGCCAAGGTCGTCATCGCTGGACAGATCAATGGTGTCATTCTCGTTGTGCAGAACAACAGCAATGGTCAGTGCTTGGCTGGTGGGTTGCATGGGCATCTTCACTTTGGAGGGCTTGGAGATGCGTGACAGATCTTCAGACTGCACACTCTGTTCAAGAGGTGCAGTGGCCAGAGGCTTCGCTCGTGAAACCTTTGGTGCAGGGGCAGGCTTCGAAGCCTTAGGTTTCTTCAGCTTCTTTGGCTTCGATGGTGCAGGCGCTTCGTCAGATTCAGCATCGTCTGCAGGTTGATCCACGACTGCCCCTTGAACATGTATGCGAGTAATGAGTCCTTCCAAGTTATAGAAGGGCCCAACCAGATTGGGTTCAGCTTCGCGTCTGCCGTCAGCACGAGGAGCAGAGGGGCCTGGATTGAAGTCTAGTCCCCATGTCTTCTTGTTTTCTTTGGCCGAATTCTTGGAAAACTAGAAGTTGCGCTTGAACAGATTGTCGTCACGGCACCATAGCAGCGAAGATGGGTCTGCATCGGTAGGCTATGGTCCACGGACCATGCAAGGATAGAAGCCTTGTTTAATGGCTTCAGCTCTGGATCTAGGTTGAAGATTTCTGTACAAGATGTCTCCCCACGGTCGCTTGATGGCGTTTTTCTCAGCATACTCCTGGGTCACGAACCTGTACATGAACCATTGTTCTGCCCAATATCTTCGAATCCATTGGATTCGGGTTTTCCGCTGATTGTAGTCCTCCTCTGGATCTGTCTTGTATAGCTCATAGAGGTCAGGAGGCAAATCTCTTGAGGTGTTGCCACGATGCTGTCTGCCACACTTCCTTGCAGATTTCTCTGTGGCCATGAAGTTTAGACTGAAAGGCTTCAAAACTGTCAAAGTCTTTCGTCTACTAGTCAGACAAGAACTGGCTTCAGGAGAATTTATATGATGCTGTAAGAACTCTGCAAATGAATGCAGACTATGAGAACCAAGGGATTCTCCCACGGACATGTACATGTGACAGCATTAAAGGTGCGAGGGAAGGGGAAGAGGTCATATGCATTCTCAGAAGATTTTTGAAGATAAATCAGTTTAGAAGACATTAACCTCATAGTGCGAAGACATTCACTCATAGGTAGAGAGTTGGTTCTAGATTTGTACGAATCCACGAATAAGTACAAGTGAGGAATCTAACTACTTTGTGAAGCATAAGTGAATATACTAGGCATGTTATGAGATGCAGTAGGAGATAGATCCAACTTGTGTGAACAGAAACTACTTGTGGTTGAAAAGGATGAATCTATCGGATCAAAAGGACTGTAAAAGGAGGTTTTATTTACCACATGAGGAACTGCTAGACGGAGTGGGAGAGGAGGCCGAGCAGTTCGATCGTCCATGCCCTAACTTGGCAATGGAGGAGACCTACGGCGACGGCGGGAAAGACAATGTCCGCGGCCGGCGTGAGGACGACGTCTGTGAGGTCACGGCAGCTAAGCGCTTCGTCGCCGGCGTCGTTGAGGGCTAGTGGTGGCGCTAGGGTTTGTGCGAGAGTGGAAGAAGAGATAATGACTGGGGTGAGGTGTGTATTTATAGGGACAGGGACGACACAGTGTTATTACACAGGTGCCCCTGGCGGTTCACATCTGAAGGACACGTGGCTATCATGCAACACATTGGAGGTTGTTCCATGTTCCCACGCACGCCTGGATTGTCGGGTGGTTGTTCCCACTTCTTCGGGTTTCAAGTGGAAGGATTTAGCATTGAAAACGGATTAATGTTTTTCTCTGTGTCTTCTGCTGACAAGGACGCAGAGAAGACATTTTTGACAGTGTCAATAGAATACATATGATTTGGATAGATAGACTTTGGAAAGAAGCATAGAGGGGTTAGCGTCCGATCACCTTCACTTAGTTCAAAAGATTCAGCAAGAAGCCATAGCGATAAGTGAATGCTATAGAGGACAGAAACCAAATCAGTACATTGAAGATAAACATGAAGCCTTGTTAACACTGAAGACAAACAGAAAGTCAAGACTTTGCAAATGTAACGCCATGTGAGAAACACTTCTTAAGGAAGAATTTGGTGGTGGCGTTACGCACCGTATAGGAAGTATTAGACCCAGACACGGCGCATAATTATCATGGCGCTCTGAAGTCAAATTCCACGTTAATGTATTCACACTCAGAATGCAAGTCTTCATTGAATGAAGACATACATTACTTCGTGTGTTGCACATCTAAGTCATCAACATGCACAAGTGTTAGGAAGTGTGCCTGATCACAGGACATTTGAGGATTCCAAGATATTTAGCTCACACCGTAACTTGCAAAACCTTTTCTCATACAAGGGCTTTGTGAAGATATCTGCTAGTTGCTCTTCGTGTTGACGTGTATGATATCAATATCTTCCTTCATGACATGATCTCTGAGAAACTGATGACAAATTTCAATGTGCTTTGTCTTCGAGTGCTGAACTGGGTTGTTAGCAATCTTGATGGCGCTTTCATTGTCGCAGTAGAGTGTCACTTGCTTCGGATGAATGCCATAGTGCTTGAGTGTTTGCTTCATCCATAGAAGCTGAGCGCAGCAAGATCCAGCAGCAATGTATTCAGATTCAGCAGTGGAGAGAGATACACAGTTCTACTTCTTTGAAGACCAACATACAAGTGATCGTCCCAGAAAGTGACATGTGCCTGATGTAGACTTGCGATCCACTTTGTCACCAGCATAATCAGCATCCGAGAATCCAACTTGATCAAACTCTGAGCCCTTTGGATACCATAATCCTAGTGTTGGGGTGTGAGCCAAATATCGAAGAATTCGCTTCACAGCTAAGTGATGCGATTCCTTTGGTGCCGCTTGGAACCGGGCACACATGCAAACACTAAGCATGATATCCGGCCTAGATGCACATAAATAAAGCAAAGAACCAATCATGGAGCGGTATACCTTTCGATCGAACTCTTTACCATTGTTGTCGGGACCCAGATGGTGTTTAGCTGGTATTGGTGTCGTGTAGCCTTTGCAGTCTTGCATTCCAAACTTCTTCAGACAATCTTTGAGGTATTTCTCTTGAGATATGAAGATGTCATTGCGTTGCTGTCATATTTGAAGACCAAGGAAGAACTTTAGCTCACCCATCATGGACATCTAATATTGCTCTTGCATCATATATCCAAACTCTTCACTGTATTTCTGGTTAGTGCACCCGAAGATAATGTCATCCACATATATTTGGCACACAAACAGTTCACCATCATATGTCTTAGTGAAGAGAGTGGGATCCAGTGAACCAGGTTTGAAGCCTTTGCTCTTCAGGAAGTCTTTGAGTGTGTCATACCAAGCTCGAGGGGCTTGTTTAAGGCCATACAGTGCCTTGTTGAGCTTGTAAACCATGTCAGGATGTTTTGGATCTTCAAAGCCAGGCGGTTGTGCAACATACACTTCTTCTTCAATCTTGCCATTGAGAAAGGCGCTCTTCACATCCATTTGATAAAGAAGAATGTTATGATGATTTGCATAGGCCAGCAGTATGCGTTTAGCTTCAAGCCTAGCCATATGAGCAAATGTTTCATCGAAGTCAATTCCTTCAATTTAAGTGTATCCTTGAGCAACGAGACGAGCTTTGTTTCCGACAACTTGACCATGCTCATCTTGCTTGCTCCGATATATCCATTTAGTGCCTATGATATTATGCTTACGAGGATCAGGACGATTGACCAATTCCCATACATTATTCAACTCAAACTGTTGAAGCTCTTCTTGCATAGCTTGAATCCATTCAGGTTCCATGAAGGCTTCATAAAAAATTTTGGGTTCAGATATTGAGACGAATGCAAAGTGCCCACAGAAATTTGCTAGCTGTGTTACCCTTGAACGAGTTAGTGGACCTGGTGCATTGATGCTATCAATTATTCTCTCAATCTGTACTTCATTTGCAACACGAGGATGAACAGGACGAAGATTTTGCTCTTGCTGATCATTGTCATCGTTAGAAGGATTGTCTTCAGGCTGAGCATTGTCTTCAGGTTGATCAGGTGCAGAGATGATGAGTTCCTCTTCAGGCT
This sequence comes from Triticum urartu, assembly GCF_003073215.2. Lineage (NCBI taxonomy): Eukaryota > Viridiplantae > Streptophyta > Magnoliopsida > Poales > Poaceae > Triticum > Triticum urartu. The sequence goes on from NC_053025.1 coordinate 310,221,377, forward strand.
GAGCTTCAGACAGTATGATTTCTCCAGTTCCCATGAGCTTGATGGTTTCACTGGATGGAACTTCATCTAGCACATTTGGCAGGTGCTCTCTTTGCGAGCCGTTAGTCTCATCGAACCGCACATCCATAGTTTCAACCACTTTATAGTGAAAGAGGTTGAAGACTCTGTAGGAGTGCGAGTCCTTTCCGTATCCAAGCATAAAACCTTCATGTGCTTTCGGTGAAAATTTTGAAGTGTGATGTGGATCCTTGATCCAGCACCTGGCACCAAATACTCTAAAGTAACTGACATTTGGTTTCTTACCAGTGAGGAGCTCATAGGATGTTTTGTTCAGAAGCTTGTGAAGATAAACACGGTTGGTGATATGGCATGTAGTATCAATGGCTTCAGGCCAGAACTTTCTTGGAGTCTTGTATTCATCGAGCATCGTCTGGGCCATCTCAATAAGTGTTCTGTTCTTGCGTTCCACGACGCCATTCTACTGCGGCGTGTACAGAGCTAAGAATTCATGAGTGCTTCCCAAAGTATCAAGATAAGTGTCGAGGCCAGTGTTCTTGAATTCAGTGCCATTGTCACTTCTGATGTGCTTGATCTTGACGCCATAGTTGTTCATGGCTCGATTTGCGAAGCGTCTGAAGACATCCTGCACTTCAGTCTTGTAGAGGATTATATGCACCCAAGTATATCTTGAATAATCATCAACAATGACAAAGCCATAGAGACAATCAGTAGTAGTAAGAGTTGAGTAGTGAGTGGGACCGAAGAGGTCCATGTGGAGCAGTTCGAAGGGTTGAGTCGTTGTCATGATTGTCTTCGAGGGATGCTTGGCCCTCGTCATCTTTCCTGCTTCACAGGCACCGCATAAGTGATCCTTCTTGAACTTGACATCCTCGATGCCTATGACATGTTTCTTCTTTGCAAGAGTGTGTAAGTTCCTCATGCCAGCATGCCCTAGCCTCCGATGCCAGAGCTAGCATTCTGAAGCTTTTGCTAGAAGACATACGGCAAGCTGTGGTCCTGCTGAGAAATCTACCACGTACAAATCATCTTTCTGATACCCTTCAGAGACTAGAGACTTGTCAGATTCCATTAGAACAAGGTAATGATATTTTCCAAATATCACAATCATGTTTAAATCGCAAAGCATTGATATAGACATTAAGTTGAAACCAAGAGATTCAACAAGCATCACTTTATCCATGTGTTGATCCCTTGAGATTGCAACTCTACCTAGACCCAATACCTTGCTTTTACCAGTATCAGCAAATGTGATGTGACTCTTGTCAGATGGACGTAAAGTTGAGTCCATGAGAAGACTTCACTTGCCAGTCATGTGATTAGTACACCCACTATCAATAATCCATTCTGAAGCAGCTAGTGTCATACCCTACAGTGCAGTTAGGGGGATAGGCTTCACGAAGAGAATTGTGAAGCATAAAAATTTGACAAGCAAGTAGATTATGAAAGCTTAGATCGAGGTTAGGACTGATAGGGCAAGTAGCAAGCGATTCAGGAACAAAATACATAATAAGACCATTTGGGCATTTGATCTTGCGCCCTACAAGATGTTTAAGGTCCCCAGCAATAGCTTCAGATGAATTTGATTTTTGGCTGGAGACCCTTCACTGCAAAAGAGAGTTAAGCTTTCTTAGCCACCCATATCTTCAAGGGTGGCTTCGAAGCAATGAGTCTAAGTGCAACATTTGAGAACTTTGGCTTTGGAGCCCTAGCAAATAGTCTTGCAGGTGGACAATAGTACTCATAAGAATAAGCAGAGTAGTTCTTGGTCTTATGAACATGGCGGTTTGATGAAACACGCTCATATTGATAGGCCTGAGTATGGTTTCCCTGCAAAACATTTGCGTTAGTGCGACTCAAGTGAGTCCTTTGTATGTATGAAGCCTTTGGACCATATGAATCCTGTGGTCTGGGGTTTGTCTTCTTCACTTGTGGTGTCATGACGACATTCACAGGAAGATTCTCCAACCACTTTTTAGGCACCCAGACTTTCTTCATAGGTGGCCCATTCCTGCAGTTAGTACCAATATACCTGGCAAACACTTCACCATTCTGATTCTTAAAAAGTTTATAGTTTGCATCAAAGGATTCATCAATAATAATGGGATTAGCACAAGTGAAGCCAGACAGGGTGGATGGATCCACTGAAGGTTCCTTTGCAGCAACCCATGTGGTTTTGGGGTACTGCTCAGGTTTCCAGTAAGAGCCATCAGCATTCATTTTCCTTACGAACCCAAGACCCTCTTTCCTAGGGTTTTGGTTCAGGATCTGCCTTTTGAGAACATCACATAGTGTCTGATGCCCTTTGGGACTTTTGTACATCCCTGTTTCAAGCAATGTCTTCAACCTAGCATTTTCATCAGCAATAGCAGTGGTATCCTCAGCAGAGGGGTTAGTTACCACATCAAAAGTTGAAGATATCGCACTAGTAGCAGCAGTAGAACATCCAGCAACAGAAGTAGAGTTGTCACGCTCAATGCATTTAAGACATGGTGGTTCAAATTCTTCCTGAGCAGAACTGGTCTGTTTGGCACGAAGTGACTCGTGTTCCTTTTGAAGATCTTCATGAGCCGCTCTCAATTTCTCAAGATCTTGCTTCCTTTGAAGATAATCATAGGAAAGCTTTTCATGAGTTGTTGAGAGCGTTTCATGACGACTTTCAGGTTCCTCATACTTAACATGAAGATTTTTTATGTCTTCAATTAAGCACTGAGATCGAGTCATTTCAGCGTCTAACAGGCCATCGCTTTTGTCTAACAGTTTTTGAATATGTTCCATAGCTTTCTGTTGTTCAGTTGCAATTTTAGCAAGTGTTTTGTAGCTGGGTTTGGAACCACAATCAAAGTCATCTTCACTGGATGTTTGATAGTGAGTAGTGCGTGTGTTTACCTTGGCACCGCGTGCCATGGAGCATTAGGTGGGAGTGGAGTAGTCCTTGTCATTTGCATCGGCGTCGGTGATGAAGCCATTGTCTTCAGTGTTGAAGATGGACTTGGCAACGTATGCTATAGCCAGACTGTCACACCCTAGCTAGTTCATGCATTAGAGTGTCGCATCATGTTTATTTTCCCAGAAAACTGAAATGGGGATGACAGAACCCCCAGCACCCCCCTGGAACAACTAGGGTTTACTAAAAACTTTTTCAATGAACCTGAAATGCCCACTTTTCTAGGACATCATACGATCATTGGATTAATTCATTACTAATTGCATTTGGGCAATTTAAATCCTATAAATATTTTAAAATGCCCAAATAATCTTGAAAGTAATTTTAGGCTGTTGAGAATATTTTCAAATGGCGGCCCAGCACTATGCTGGCCCGTGCCAGCCAGCTGCTTCGTCCCCGCCAGGCAGGCAGGGAGGTGACGCCGGTGTGCATGAGCTCGCCAGCGCGTCAGCTGCTTGCCGCCCTCGCCCCTGGACACCTAGGCGAGCTCCACGTCGCCGCCCCGACCCCGCAGACACCTCGCTAACTCTTCTGCCTCTCTCCCTCGCCCTCTCCCACCATGGCCGACGCCCCTGCCGCCGCACCGTCGAGGTAGCCGCGTCCGTCGTCGTCCCCGCGCCGCGTCACCGTGTCCACGAGCTCCGCCATCGTCGACTACGTCAAGCAGGCCGAGCCCCGAGCGCTCGCCCGCTCTGGAGTCGCCCCAACACCCGTCTTCCCCAACTCCGGCCACCGGAGATCCCCTTCGCCTTCACCGCAGCACCAGCTCGTCCCCGACCTCGCCGTCTGCCTCGACGTGACCCCCATGAGCTCAGCCACCTCCCCATCCTCTCCGTTTTCCTTCTCGAGCAACGCAGCGACCGCACCAAGCTCGGCCGCACCCGCCTCCACCACCGCACATCGCCGTCATGGCCACAGCCACGTTGGCTCGCAACCGAGCATGTTATCATCTTCACTGCACTCGCAGGAGCCCGTAGCACCCCCGCACACTCCTCGCCGTGCCTCCTAGCGGCTAGTTCGACATCGCCCGAACTCCGGCAGCCGCAACGCTCGTTGCCGGCGTCGTTTCCGGTGACCCTGAGCCCAACCATTGCCACCACTCGACGCGGATCGCTCCCAGCTATGTGTAGGAGGTCTCCGCCGTCCATTTGGTCGTCGGAGTGCAAAACCCGCACTGTCGCGCCGCGTCTGGCCTCACCGGTGGCTAAACGCCGGCGAGTTTGACTCTGCTGACCTAATTTGACCCCCCAGGGTCACTGACATGTGGGCCATGCCCCTGTTTAATTTAGAGTTAGATTAGTTAACGCTAATTACTTTAGTTAATGGGTTGACTCACTGACATGTGGGCCCAGGCCCTAACTAACCTAGATTAGTGCTAACGAAACACTAACTAACTCTGTTAGTTAGTTGTTACAGTGACAGACGGGGCCCACTGGTCAGGTTTGACCTGGGCTGGCGCCTTTGACCTGCTGACGTCACCCTGACACAATGCTGACACAATAACTCAATTATTGGAATTATTCTTATAAAGGAAATTCAAGAAACTATTACAAACTTCAAAAATTCATAACTTTTAATCTTTAACTCCAAATGCAAAGATTTATATATGAAATTTGATCAAAAAAATTCAATCTTTCCATCTGTAATGGTTTCATGCATGACAAAACACTTTAACCTTTCTGTTTAGGTGAAACATGCTAATACACTTATAATGCATAAGAACATAAGCTTCCATTTGAATCTTTGATTCAAATGGACCCAAACCAACTTGTTTCACATTGCATTAGGCAGGACACCTCATATTCCCATGTCATAGCATGCATCATATTGTTGCATATTGCCATGTGATGATTGTGTTCTGTGTTGTCTTTCGTGGTAGTTTCTGCCTCCGAGGATATCTCCGAGTATCCAACTGAAGGGCAGTACCTTACTACTACTCCATCAGGCAAGCAGCCCCATTGATCATATCGATACAATCCCATGTTCTCGCTTCTGCTCTCATTTACTGCATTAAGACAACAACGTTTCAAACTACTGTGTGCTGCGGTAGTTGAACCCTTATCCTCTTCATGACCTGTCATTGCCAGAGTAACTAGATGAAACCCACTAGCATGTGTAGGAGTTGATTGAGCCATGTATGTGTTTCCTACCTTGCTATGCCTGCTATGCTTAGAGTTGTTTCAGGTCTGGTTCATTTTGGTGATGGGCTAGAGTGAAATGATTACGTCGGTAATGTAAGGGATGTGTTGAACATGATTTGGTAAAGGTATCGATGAGAGGCCATGTAGGAGTACATGGTGGGTTGTTTCATTGAGGCCGTCCTTAAGAACTGAGATCTGTATGTGTGATTCAAGAATCAGTTACTACCATACATTGGGCCTAAAACCAATGGACCCTCTCGGCTTCTTAATCACCCTAGTACTCTGTCCGGGAGTTGCAACTAGTTTCTGGTGATTGTAGGTTATGTGTTGGCGGCCGTGCGTAGCGCTGACACTAGGGGTGGGATATGATGCGGTAGATACACCGTGGCCGGGTATGCCGGGCGCCCGTTTGGTGTCTCGGTACCCTGTACACATCGTTCGGGGCTGTATGTGGAAACCTCAGCCGGACTCCCTACGGATGGAACCCGGATATGCGCTAAACCTGGACTAGAGACTTGAGTGTTTAGGTAGGCCGTGGCCGACACCCTCGTTGGGCTTCCGCATGAAGGTTGCCGAGTACATGTCGTGTAAACGACGATAAGTGGTGAGAGCGTGTATGAAGAAGTACACCCCTACAGTGTTAACATCATCTATTCGAATAGCCGCATCCGCGGTAAAGGACTGCTTGGTTGCCTATATAGTTCATATACAAGTTAATGGTTAGTAGTAAAAGACTCAAGATAAGTGTGAGTACCGAGGATGGCCCTCTCGTAGGATGAAGAGGGAGGATCCCCGGTGGAGTATTGTGTTGGTGATTAGTGGACTCGTGTGCGAAAACTACTTTACAGTGGTGTCTCGTAGGATAGCTTAGCCAAGAGTCAAAGCTGGCTTGCTGCAATAACTCCACCGCCTTCTTGAGAATGAGCATGTATAATAGGATCTGTTGTAAGACTTGCTGAGTACCGTTTGTACTCATGTTGCTTTAATTACTGTTTTCAGACGACAACACCGCCCATCCGATGGGTTTTATGTAGACCTCGACGTCGATGAGTAACTTGCCACCCAGGTGGTGATTCTGGCCATGGAGGGCCCTATGTAGATAGACAGGCTTCGTCAAGCCTTCTTTCTTTCTAGTGTCTGTACTCAGACTTATTTGCTTCCGCATGTTCTTGTATGATTGTATGACTTCAGTGTCGGGTCTTGTGACCCCTACCTATATGAACATGTCATGTATGGCTCCCCGGAGCCTTTAAATAAAGTACTTGAGTTGTAGAGTTTTGTTGTGATGCCATGTTGTATTTACACATATCGAGCATATTGTGTGTATGATTCAAATGCTTGGTATGTGTGAGATCCGACAATCTAGTTGTTTATCCTTGGCAGCCTCTCTTATGGGGAAATGTAGTCTAGTGCTCCTTGAGCCATAGTAGTCCGCTACAGCCCGGTTCACCGGAGTCCTGCTAGCCCAGCACTACTGCTCAGGACACTTGACTGGCCGGCATGTGTTTCACTTCGTTCCTATGTCTGTCCCGTCGGGGAAATGTCACGCGGTGACATCCGGAGTCCTGCCTAGCATGCTACAGCCCGGGTTCCCCGGAGTCCTGTTAGCCCAGTGCTATAGCCCGGATTCACATGCTGTTGACCGACATGCTCGATGTGATTCATGTATGCCCGTCCCCATAGGTCTGGGCCGCTTTGGGTTCACCACTAGCCATGTCGGCCCAGGTTCTCTGTCGTATGGATGCTAGCGACACTATCATATACGTGAGCCAAAAGGCGCAAACGGTCCCGGGCCTTGGTAAGGCGACACCCGTGGGGATACCGTGCGTGGGGCCGCAAAGTGATATGAGGTGTTACCGGCTAGATCGATGGGACTTGGAATCGGGGTCCTGACAGCGTTGGCATCAGAGCCGGACTGCCTGTAGGTTCGTTGAGCCAAACTGGTCGATGTCGAGTCTAGAAATGCTTTAGTTATATGTAGGGGAATTGATTGTGGAAGGGAACGTATGGCTCTTTTTACTTCTTTACCTTATGCCCTCTAATCTGAGTCATTCTCTTCTCATTCGACGTGGGTTAAGGACTAGGCTCTCTTCTCTGTATCAGGTTCACGTGTTACTAATCCGTAGTAGCTTATAGGATTGTTGTTACAAGCCTCAGTACAGTTTCTACTACTTTTAGTATGTTGTCAGTTGAACCGGAACCTTGATATGATGTCGTTGAGTGGTTTTGCAAACTGTTGTGAATGTCTCAAATCTTCTTCTGAGCATTTACAGCCATTATGCTGTCCGATTTATCCTAGAAATTCTAATGCCTTTGCATTATTCTGTGCTTTCAGATGGCCACCCGTTCCCAGAACCAAGTGGTTCGTCTGACCCGGTGCCTCGATGTACCTGATCACACGGCCATGTTGGTTCGAGTGATGGTCGAGACAGGCTATCGATGGTATCCGGAATATACCATCGAGGAGCAGTTCCGAGACTTCAACCAGAGCCAGTACCTTTGTACCGTCAGGATATATCTCTCTTATCCTGGAGCCACTGAACCCCTCCACTGCTCTTATGGGCTTGGGGTTACTATTGAGATGTCTGTGCAGGATGCAGCTTACTCAATGATGACCATCATTCGAGCCAGGACTGCCTTGCTTCAGAACACTGATTTCCGCTACATGCCAGCCTCACTCCCTGGAGCACAGGGGTACTATCAGGCTTTGTACTATGACTCTACACATGATGAGTAACTACTCCGCACCACTGCTGAGATGCTCGAGGATAAGGACCATGAAAATCGGGCCTTGCGTATGGGGCTTTTCAACTCTCGTTCTGATCACTTGGCCACTTTGACTCGGTTTGCACCTCCTGTGCAGGCATGATACATGGACCTGAGGGACCTGTACCCTGTGCGGTCTGGATTGCCAGATTATATGGAGTGGCGTGATGTAGGAGGCATCACCCCTCCTCGTGGTCCCTGTCTACCACCGTTTGTGGGACCATGGCCACATCCGAGTCCCTATGGTTCGCAAGCTCCACAGGACCATCTGTACCCAGATGATCATGTTCCGCTTCCAGGTTTTGGTGGTGACTTTTATGAGGATTACTATGGAGCCGTCTGAGCTAGTAGTAGTTTCACTAGTACTGTAATAGTTGTACTCTCCTCAGTCCTGCGTGAATGTGGGATACGACTTGGTGTGTATCACGCTCCGGAGGTGTAGAAAAATAATGTATAGGAGCTTGGAATGCCTCTGATGAGATGTAATGTCTTTCACCGTAGTTGTACTCTAGCCTGGGCTTGTACTAAACTATGTACTGTGTGTATGGCCAATGGTATATATATGGCAATTTCTATATTACCATGTCGTGCAATGAACATCTCAGCATTCCATGTTATCCATTACATTCTGCACTTCCTTGCCAAGATTGTGCCATCCTTGTATAAACCATTGTCTTGTTCTTCCTAGGATGGTCAACACCCGCAGCAACCCTGCTGCACCGGAGCAGGGGGAAGCCAGTGCAGCTAGGGGTGAGAATGTGCCTCACCCGCCTTCTCTGGCTGAAGTTATGCTGGAGGCGGAAAGAAACAAGCATGAGACTAACCGCTTGCTGGAGCAGATTGAGCAGAACACTGCACGTCATCAGTGAAACGACTTGGTGTCAATCGATGACTTTATCAAGTTGTACCCACCAAAGTTTAATCATTCCGTCGAGCCCCTCGACGCGGATGACTGGCTTCGCAGCATCACCCACAAGCTATGTTCTGCCAACATAGCCGAAGCTGATAAGGTTACCTATGCTGCCTATCACCTCAAAGCCCATGCTAGCCTTTGGTGGGAAAACTTTGAGGCTATGCACCCGGCCGGCCAAATCACTACTTGGGCTGAATTCAGTGAGGCTTTCCGTGAGTATCACATCCCGGAAGGTCTCATGGATCGTAAGAGGGAAGAGTTCTGCAATTTCACCCAAGGCAGACTGACAGTGGATGCTTATAGTCGTGAGTTTGGGAATCTGGCACGTTATGCTCCTGAAGAGGTATCCACCGATGCTAAGAAGCAGGCAAGGTTCCGCAAGGGACTTAGCCCCGAGCTTCGTCGCGACCTTCATGTGCACGAGTGCACCTCCTTCCAGAAGTTGGTCAATAAAGCCATTAGTGCTGAGACAGGTCAGACTGACTATGACGCTTCACGCAAGCACTCTCGTGATTTTGGTTCTTCATCCGGCTCTGGATCTGAGAAGCGCAGGGTGTGGATTCCAAATACAGCGCTGCCACCCAGGTTCATTTCGTGGCCATCCTTTGAGGCGCCTCGCCCCAACCAGCAGTTTGTACCGCCTAAGTCCTATGGTGGCCCCGCTGCTAATGCTGCTCCACGCCCCAATGTTGTGACATGTTTCAAGTGCGGAGAGCCGGGTCACTACAGTCGAGAGTGTCCCCAGAACAACAACCTCTACCAGTCTGGAAAGTCCATTGGCCGTGGTAAGCCAGCGGGAAAGACATTCTACGCCAAGCCAGCCCCCACTACACGTGGCCATGTCAACTATGTCTCAGCTGAGGAGGCTCATGATGATCCTAATGTCGTCCTTGGTACGCTCCTTGTTAATTGCCATCCGGCATCTGTTCTTTTCAATACTGGAGCATCTCATTCATTCATATCTGAGAGCTATGCTCAATTGCATAACACGACATTCTGTGACATGCCCACTACCATGGAAATTCAAACCCCTGGCTCTAGATGGCAAACCTCTAGAGTAAGCCATGGGAATGAAATACTTGTCGATAGACTTGTCTTCCTTACATCTTTAATAGCTCTCAAGTCCTCGGACATAAACATCATCTTGGGTATGGACTGGATGTCAGCCCATTATGCTAAGATTGATTGCTCTGCTAGAACTGTTCAACTTACTCACCCATCGGGCAAGACATTCAATGTCTTAACTCGAGTGGCCAAGCGCCAGCTTTTACTCCCTAAATGCCAACCCCTTTCCAGACCTTGAAGATATTCCGGTAGTCTGAGACTTCATGGATGTCTTTCCAGAAGAACTGCCAGGTGTTCCACCTGACAGGGATTTCGAGTTTGTGATAGACCTTGTTCCAGGAACCGTCCCAATTTCTAGAAGACCCTATAAGATGGCACCCTTAGAACTAGCCGAGCTTAAGAACCAACTTGATGAGTCCTTGAAAAAGGGTTTCATCCGTCCTAGTTCCTCTCCTTGGGCTTGCCCCGTCCTCTTCGTCAAGAAGAAGGATGGAACGGATCGGATGGTTGTAGATTACTGACCTGTCAACTTGGTCACTATCAAGAACAAGTATCCGCTTCCCAGGATCAATGATCTGTATGATCAGCTCGCTGGATCCTCAGTCTTTTCCAAGATGGACTTGAGGTTGGGCTACCATCAAATCAAAATCAAAAACGGGGACATTCCCAAAACGGCCTTTGTTACTCGTTATGGCCAATACGAGTACACCGTTATGTCCTTCGGTTTAACCAATGCCCTAGCCACCTTCTCTCGGTTAATGAACTCGGTCTTCATGGAGTATTTGGACAAATTCGTTGTAGTATACCTCGATGATATACTCATCTACTCCAAGAGTGAAGAAGAACATGCCGAACATCTAAGGCTGGTATTGACGAAACTTCGAGAGCATCGCCTTTATGCCAAATTCTCCAAGTGTGAATTTTGGTTGCCAGAAGTGACCTATCTAGGCCATGTAATCTCTGGTAAGGGTATTGCTATCAATCCCGAACGAGTTCAAGCTGTCCTTGATTGGATTCCACCTCAGACGGTCAAGCAAGTTCGGAACTTCCTTGGCTTAGCGAGCTATTGTCGCCGCTTCGTCGAGAATTTCTCCAAGGTTGCTAAACCTCTAACTGAACTCCTCAAGAAAGATAAAAAGTTCGAGTGGACCCCACAGTGCGAGTTCAGCTTTCAGGAACTGAAAATATGCCTGACATCTGCTCCCGTACTGGTACCACCAGATTTCTCCAAGGACTTTATTATCTATTGCGACGCCCCGCGACAAGGACTAGGTTGCATACTCATGCAAGATCGTCAGGTAATTGCCTATGCTTCATGGCAATTACACCCCCATGAGGAAAACTATCCCACACATGATCTAGAGCTTGCAGCGATAGTCCATGCACTTAAAACTTGGCAACATTACCTTCTCGGTAATCGTTGCGAGATCTTCACTGATCACCAAAGTCTAAAATATATCTTCACCCAACCGGATTTGAATCTCAGGCAAAGACACTGGGTCAAATTGATCTCGGATTACGACTTAGGAATAACTTACACCCCGGGCAAACCCAATGTCATGGCTGATGCGCTAAGTCGTAAATCTTATTGTAACAACCTAATGTTGCAACAAAGTCAACCACTTCTCCACGAGAAATTTCGTAAGCTTAACCTTCACATTGTTCCTCAGGGATTCCTATCCACCCTGGTGGCGAAACCTACCCTTACGAATCATATCATCAAGGCATAGAGGGTAGATCCGGGAATCTCCCGTATTAAGAGAAACATTAAGAAAGGAGTCACGAATTGTTTCTCCGTTGATGATCAAGGTGTCGTATACTTTGGAAATCGCTTAGTGGTTCCCAATGCAAGAAATCTGAGGCGGCTGATCCTTAAGGAAGCTCATGAATCCCCTCTCGCCATTCATCCCGATAGTACTAAAATGTATCAATACCTACGCCAAAGGTTTTGGTGGACTAGGATGAAGAGAGAAATTGCTTAATACATTGCTAGTTGCGATGTCTATTGTTGTGTTAAAGCAGAGCATCAACGGCCTGTTGGCACCCTTCAACCTTCGGCTATTCCCGAATGGAAATGGGATAAAATCAGTATGGATTTCATTACTGGGTTTCCCAGGACCAAGAGAGGGAATAATGCTATCTTCGTCGTGATCGATCGTCTTTCCAAAGTAGCCCACTTCCTACCTGTTCGTGAGAGTATCACCGCTAGCCAGCTAGCTAACCTGTACATCTCCCGAATAGTGTCTCTTCATGGTGTTCCATTGGAAATTAACTCAGACCATGGGAGTCTCTTCACCTCTCGATTTTGGGAAAGCTTCCAAAATGCTATGGGAATTCGTCTCTCTTTTAGCACCGCTTTCCACCCCCAATCAAGTGGTCAAGTAGAGCGAGTAAATCAAATCCTGGAGGATATGCTCCGAGCTTCTGTCATCTCATTCGGAATGGATTGGGAGAAATCCCTTCATTCGCGGAGTTCGCTTATAACAATAGTTATCAAGCTAGCTTGGGCAAAGCTCCTTTCGAAGTTCTCTATGGATGAAAATGTCGAATGCCTCTTAACTGGTCAGAAACTGGGGAAAGACAACTCTTTGGCCCGGATATGATTCAAGAAGCAGAAGAGCAGGTTCGCGTCATTCATGAGAAATTGAAAACAGCCCAATCTCGTCAAAAGAGCCAATATGATCATAAACATAAGCTCATGACTTATGAAGTCGGCAATAAGGCTTACCTTCGGGTTACTCCGTTAAAGGGAAACCATCGTTTCGGTATCAAAGGCAAATTGGCTCCTTGTTACATTGGACCCTTTTGCATTCTTTCCAAACGAGGAGAAGTTGCCTACCAATTGGAACTACCTCCGCATCTTTCCAGAGTTCACGATGTCTTCCACGTTTCTCAACTCAGGCGTTGCTCCGCGGATCCTATCCGTGAAGTGGACCATGAAACGCTTGATCTACAAGGTAATCTTACATATCGGGAATATCCCGTTCGTATCCTTGATCAAGCCGAGCGTACCACTCGACGCCATAACATCAAGTTTCTCAAGGTTTGATGGTCACCCACTCTAAAAAAGAAGCCACTTGGGAAAGGGAGGATCGTCTTCGACTCGAGTACCCCACCTTCTTCCCAACGAATCCTAAATCTCGGGACGAGATTATTTTGAGTGGGGGTGAGTTGTCACACCCTAGCTAGTTCATGCATTAGAGTGTTGCATCATGTTTATTTTCCCAGAAAACTGAAATGGGGATGACAGAACCCCCAGCACCCCCCTCGAACAACTAGGGTTTACTAAAAACTTTTTCAATGAACCTGAAATGCCCTTCTAAAAAGTCCACCCTTTTTGTTTGGGTTAAAACCTTTGACAAAAATCGTGCACACTTTTCTAGGACATCATTAGATAATCGGATTAATTCATTACTAATTGCATTTGGGCAATTTAAATCCTATAAAATTTTAAAATGCCCAAATAATCCTGAAACTAATTTTAGGCTGTTGAGAATATTTTCAAATGTACCTCTGAATATTTTCAGGGTTTTCCTAAATGAAATAGTATTTATACTATTTCAAAACACAAAACATAATAAATAGAAAACAGAAAAGAGAGAGAGAAAGGAAACAACCCTGGCAAAGCCACCAGCCGGCCCACCTGGCGACCCAACACTGTGCTGGCCTGTGCCAGCCAGCTGTTTCATCCCCGCCAGGCAGGGAGGGAGGTGACGCCGGCGTGCGCGAGCTCGCCAGCGCGTTAGCTGCTTGCCGCCCTCGCCCCTGGACACTTGGGAGAGCTCCATGTCGCCGCCCCAACCCCACAGACACCTCGCTCACTCCTCTGCCTCTCTCCCTCGCCCTCTCCCACCATGGCTGACGCCCCTGCCGCCGCACCGTCGACGTAGCCGCGTCCGTCGTCGTCCCCGCGCCGCGTCACCGTGTCCACGAGCTCTGCCGTCGTCGACTACGTCGAGCAGGCCGAGCCCCGAGTGCTCACCTGCTCTGGAGTCGCCCCAACCCCGTCTTCCCCAACTCCGGCGACCAGAGATCCCCTTCACCTTCACCGCAACACCAGCTCGTCCCCGACCTCGCCGTCTGCCTCGACGTGACCCCCATGAGCTCAGCCACCTCCCCATCCTCTCCGTTTTCCTTCTCGAGCAACGCAGCGACCGCACCAAGCTCGGCCGCACCCGCCTCCACCACCGCACATCGCCGTCATGGCCACAGCCACGTTGGCTCGCAACCGAGCATGTTATCATCTTCACTGCACTCGCAGGAGCCCGTAGCACCCCCGCACACTCCTCGCCGTGCCTCCTAGCGGCTAGTTCGACATCGCCCGAACTCCGGCAGCCGCAACGCTCGTTGCCGGCGTCGTTTCCGGTGACCCTGAGCCCAACCATTGCCACCACTCGACACGACTCGCTCCCAGCTATGCGTAGGAGGTCTCCGTCGTCCATTTGGTCGTCACAGTGCAAAACCCGCACTGCCCCGCCGCGTCTTGCCTCGCCGGCAGCTAAACGCCGACGAGTTTGACTCCGCTGACCCAGTTTGACGCCCCAGGGTCACTGACATGTGGGCCATGCCCCTGTTTAATTTAGAGTTAGATTAGTTAACGCTAATTACTTTTGTTAATGGGTTGACTCACTAACATGTGGGCCCAGGCCCTAACTAACCTAGATTAGTGCTAACGAAACACTAACTAACTCTGTTAGTTAGTTGTTACACAGATAGACGGGGCCCACTGGTCAGGTTTGACCTAGACTGGCGCCTTTGACCTGCTGATGTCACCCTAACACAATGCTGACGCAATAACTCAATTACTGGAATTATTCTTATACAGGAAATTCCAAAAACTAAAACTTCAAAAATTCATAACTTTTAATCTGTAACTCCAAATGCAAAGATTTATATATGAAATTTGATCAGAAAAATTCAATGTTTCCATCTATAATGGTTTCATGCATGACAAAACACTTTGACCTTTCTGTTTAGGTGAAACAAGCTAATACACTTATAATGCTTAAGAACATAAGCTTCCATTTGAATCTTTGATTCAAATGGACCCAAACCAACTTGTTTCACATTGCATTAGGCAGGACACCTCATATTGCCATGTCATAGCATGCATCATATTGTTGCATATTGCCATGTGATGATTGTGTTCTGTGGTGTCCTTCATGGTAGGTTCTGCCTCTGAGAATATCTCCGAGTATCCAACTGAAGGGCAGTACCCTACTACTACTCCATCAGGCAAGCAGCCCCATTGATCATATCGATACAATCCCATGTTCTCGCTTCTGCTCTCATTTACTGCATTAAGACAACAATGTTTCAAACTGCTGTGTGCTGCGGTAGTTGAACCCTTATCCTCTTCATGACCTGTCATTGCCAGAGTAACTAGATGAAACCCACTAGCATGTGTAGGAGTTGATTGAGCCATGTATGTGTTTCCTACCTTGCTATGCCTGCTATGCTTAGAGTTGTGTCAGGTCTGGTTCATCTGGGTGATGGGCTAGAGTGAAATGATTACATCGGTAATGTAAGGGATGTGTTGAACATGATTTGGTAAAGGTATCGATGAGAGGCCATGTAGGAGTACATGGTGGGTTATTTCATTGAGGCCGTCCTTAAGAACTGAGATCTGTATGTGTCATTCAAGAATCAGTTACTACCATACATTGGGCCCGAAACGAATGGACCCTCTCGGCTTCTTAATCACCCTAGTACTCTGTCCAGGAGTTGCAACTAGTTTCTGGGTTTGTAGGTTATGTGTTGGCGGCCGTGCGTAGCACTGACCCTAGGGGTGGGCTATGATGCGGTAGATACACCGTGGCCGGGTATGCCGGGCGCCCGTTTGGCGTCTCGGGACCCTGTACACATCGTCCGGGGCCGTATGTGGAAACCTCGGTGGGACTCCCTGCGGATGGAACCTGGATAGGCGATAAACCTGGACTAGAGACTTGAGTGTTTAGGTAGGCCGTGGCCGACACCCTCGTTAGGCTTCTGCTTGAAGGTTGCCGAGTACATGTCGTGTAAACGACGATAAGTGGTGAGTGCGTGTATGAAGAAGTACACCCCTACAGTGTTAACATCATCTATTTGAATAGCCGCATCCGTGGTAAAGGACTACTTGGTTGCCTATACAGTTCATAGACAAGTTAATGGTTACTACTAAAAGACTCAAGATAAGTGTGAGTACCGAGGATGGTCCTCTCGTAGGATGACGAGGGAGGATCCCCAGTGGAGTATTGTGTTGGTGATTAGTGGATTCGTGCGCGAAAACTACTTTACAATGGTGCCTCGTAGGATAGCTTAGCCAAGAGTCAAAGCTGGTTTGCTGCAATAACTCCACCACCTTCTTGAGAATGAGCATGTATAGTTGGATCTGTTGTAAGACTTGCTGAGTACCTTTGTACTCATGTTGCTTTAATTACTGTTTGCAGACGAAAACACCGCCCCATCCGATGGGTTTTACGTAGACCTCGACGTCGATGAGTAACTTGCCACCTAGGTGGTGATTATGGCCATGGAGGGCCGTATGTAGATAGACAGGCTTCGTCAAGCCTTCTTTGTTTCTAGTGTCTGTACTCAGACATATTTGCTTCCGCATGTGCTTGTATGATTGTATGACTTGAGTGTCGGGTCATGTCACCCCTACCTGTATGAACATGCTCGATGTTGACTGACGTGCTCGATGTGATTCATGTATGCCTGTCCCCATAGGTCTGTGCCGCTTTGGGTTCACGACTAGCCATGTCGGCCCGGGTTCTCTGTCGTATGGATGCTAGCGACACTATCATATATGTGAGCCAAAAGGCGCAAACGGTCCCGGGCCTTGGTAAGGCGACACCCGTGGGGATACCATGCGTGACGCCGCAAAGTGATATGAGGTGTTACCGGCTAGATCGATGCGACTTGGAATCAGGGTCCTGACACAGACTTGCAACGCCAGAATCGGACTCCTCCTCAGACTCCACCTCCGCCTCCTCAGAAGCGGACTCCTCCTCTGAATCCATTTCCTTGCCAACGAACGGACGAGCCTTGCCAGATGAGCTCTTCTTGTGTGATGAAGGCTTTGAGGAAGACTTGGAAGAAGACTTTGAGTATTTCTTATTCTTCTTGTCGTCAGAATCATACTCCTTGCTCTTCTTCTTCTTATTGTTCTCATTGTCCCACTGTGGACACTCAGAGATGTAGTGGCCAGGTTTCTTGCACTTGTGTCATGTTCTCTTCTTGTAGTCATGAGCAGAAGCTTCATCATTCCTTGAGCTTGATCTTGAAGACTTTCTGAAGCCTTTCTTCTTCGTGAATTTTTGGAACTTCTTCACAAGCATAGCAAGCTCCTTTCCAATGTCTTCAGGATCATCAGAACTGCTGCCAGATTCTTCTTTAGATGAGTAGACAGCTTTTGCCTTCAGGGCACGAGTTCGCCCATAGTTGGGACCGTAGATGTCTCTTTTCTCAGGAAGCTGAAACTCATGTGTGTTGAGCCCTTCAAGTATGTTAGATGGATCGAGTTTCTTGAAGTTAGGACATTCTTGAATCATCAGGGCTAGGGTGTTAAACAAGCTGTCAAGTGATCTCAGGAGTGTCTTGATGACTTCATGCTTGGTGATCTCAGTAGCGCCAAGGGCTTGAAGTTCATTTGTGATGTCAGTGAGTCGATCAAACATGAGCTGAACATTCTCATTGTCGTTTCTCTTGAAGCGGTTGAAGAGGTTGCGAAGGACACTGATTCTTTGATCTCTTTGGGTTGAGATGCCTTCATTGACCTTGGAGAGCCAGTCCTAGACTAGCTTAGATGTTTCCAGAGCATTCACACGGCCAGACTGTCCTTTGGTCAGATGACCACAAATGATGTTCTTGGCCGTGGAGTCCAGTTGAATGAACTTCTTGACATCAGCAGCGGTGACACCTTCACCAGCCTTGGGGACGCCATTCTTGACGACATACCAGAGGTCGACATCAATGGCCTCAAGATGCATGCGCATCTTATTCTTCCAGTATGGATATTTAGCTCCATCGAAGACTGGGCACGCAGCGGAGACTTTGATTATCCCTGCAGTCGACATAGCTAAAACTCTAGGTGGTTAAACCGAATCACACAGAACAAGGGAGTACCTTGCTCTGATACCAATTGAAAGTGCTAGTGATCGACTAGAGGGGGGGGTGAATAGGTGATTTTTAAGGAAGTCTTCAAAACATGGGAGTTTCGAAGACAAACGATAGAAATAAACCTATTACCATGCAGCGGAAGGTAGACTACACTAATCAAGCCATAGTCAAGTATTCAATGAAGTGAAAGCACAACGACTAATGGCAGCTAGGCAGTATATATCAGGTAGGAAGATAGTATGAAGCCAATCAGAACAAGCAGTCACTCAGTGAAGACAAAAGATAATGCAAACTGACAATGACTTCACAAGGACCAACTGTAAATAAAGAGATGGGAAGGATAGAACCAGTGACTTGTTGAACACAATGGTTTGTTGGACTAGTTCCAGTTGCTGTGACAACTGTACGTCTGGTTAGGGAGGCTGAGATTCAACTCAAAAGACTGTGTCTTCACCTTATTCCCCTTGAGCTAATGACACCCAGTCCTCGCCCAATCACTCTGGTAAGTCTTCAAGGCAGACTTCCAAACCTTCACATACTTTGTTCACCGGCAATCCACAATGACTCTAGGATGCTCAGAACGCGACGCCTAACCAGGTGGAGGATTCACAGTACTCAAGTGTAATAAGTCTTCTGATCACATAGATAGGAAGCCTTAAGTGTTGCCTAACACTCTTTGGCTCTGGGTGTTTAGGGCTTTATCCTCGCAAGGAATTCTCTATCAAAGGCTTTGAGGCGGGTTGCTCTCAAACGACAAAAGCCGTACACTAACTCTGAGCAGCCAAACGTTTATGGTTGTAGGGGGTGGGCTATTTATAGCCACTAGGCAACCGAACCTGATTTGTCCGAAATGACCCTGGGTCACTAAGGAACTGACATGTGTTCCAACGGTCAGATTTCAAACACACACGACAACTTTACTTGGGCTACAAGCAAAGCTGACTTATCCAGCTCTGGATAAGATTTGCTCTCATTGTCTTCGCTCGAAGACATAGGATTTTGGTTAAGCATCACTTCAGTCATTCTGACTGGTTCTCTTGGACCCCACTTAGCAGTACGATGGTTCCTATGACTCAACAAAGAAGAAAAAGAACGACGAAACAACTAAGACTTCGTGCTCCATAGTCTTCATGCGACGTCTTCTCTTGTCATAGTCTTCAATGTGAATGTCTGCACATACCACTTTTGACTTCAATGTCTTCATACATTTTTAGGGGTCATCTCTGGTAGGAAAACCGAATCAATGAGGGACTTCTACCTGTGTTATCCTGCAATTCTCACAAACACATTAGTCCCTTAATCAGGTTTGTCGCCAATACTCCAAAACCAACTAGGGGGGGCACTAGATGAACTTACACAATCAAATAGGATTCCTCGTACGGACAACCACCACCATTAATGATGAGAAACTAAATAATATGGAAAATATGAGGCCCTCCCTCCTAATGAAGCTGCACCAGGTATTCTTGTTCCTGGGCCAGGATGAAAAGAAATATACTGATCCAAATAAAGAACCGATAATGAAGAAGATAAACAAATGCACCATGAGCAAGTTTAGCGACGCGTTGGCCACCTGGAAAGTAAGGGTGAAAGCAAGGATCATCGAGAAAAAGGAACCCTACTTCAAGATTCTAAAGGATAATCCTATAATTACAGAAGAGCAGTTTGAAATATGCAAGGCAGCTTGCGATGCCGAAGCTGGCAAAGAAAAGTTGAAGTACATGAAGGGGCTTCAAGAGAGGAACATGGGGTGCCACCACCTTGGAAGCCGTGGTTACGCGGGTGTCGGTGTACAAAAAGAGGGGTACACTTTTTGTACCCCTATAACTGTGCACGGGCAGTCTGAGCCACAAGCACCACCACACCAAGCAAGGCAAGGGAGGTGAGCCAAGGTAAGACCGAAGCTCAAGATAACTACGACGCCAAGGCCAAGACCACGAAGAGCAAAGGGGACGAAGCGGACTCCCCCGGCAAGGTCCTTGATGGGAGACAGTTCTAGCAGCCTCGGCAAGACCCTTGCCTCGGCGACTCGTCCCGCGCCTACGGAGCAAATCACCCTTGAGTCCACTGCCCCCAAAAAGGCAAGGATTCAGGAGACATACCCGTGGCGGCATGCAGATCTTCGTGAAGACATTCAAGATCAGATACGCACTAAGGAGACGACAACCCTTGGCGGGATCCCAGCCAAGGAAGACCACAAGGCCCCTGGCAAGCGCCTTGCTGGGGATGACAGCAGGCGCCTCGGCAATACCCTTGTCGGGGCCCCGGCAAGGCCCTTGCCGAGGACACCCGCAGGGCCACCATTAGGCCCACGCCGACTAAACCTCCACCACCGCATGCATGCAGCTGCCGACCCAACCAGCTGGGCAGGCGCCTGCGTGGCGGCATGCAGATCTTCGTGAAGACCCACCACTGCGCCACCTCAGCTGCCTGCCTACCTACATGGCATCTCAAGCATCGCTGGCCAGGGCGCGTGTCAACACAAGAAGGAGCGGCGACGGACGAGACAAGTCTCTCCCCCGTCCCCGATAAAGCAAGGACACCTAAGCAAGACGCATTAAATGCGCCTTGTCATGTAATGCGAGGGATAACCTTGCATCACTGTTCCCTTTCCACCTCCTGTGTGCCACTGTGGCAACCCTTTTTTCTATAAAAGGAGGCCCGAGGCGACCAGAGGAGGGATTCGGCTTTTTGGAGCTCCTCACGCCCCATAGCTAGCTCAAGAACACAGATATACAATCCACCAAAGCAGGAGTAGGGTTTTACGCATCCTCGCGGCCCGAACCTGGATAAATGAACCGTGTGCTACCTATTAGATCCGCTCTTCTCACGACCCCGCGCCCCGCTAACCGTAGTAGGGATTCTTGTGATCCCATAGGTGTCGTTCCCGCCGACAGTGGGGAATAGGTCCATATGGGCCAAGGAGGACATGGAACACGAAAGTCTAGGCATCCCAGACCTCTTGGCGGAGTTCACCATCTGGTAGGAGCATGACGTCCTCAGGGCCTGGTACCGTTGGGACGTAGTGAAGAAGGTTTTCGAGACGGTCGCGGTCATGATGGAGTTCATGGGACTGGTGGTAATTTTAGCTTTCGATCAATTCGATTGCATCTTTAGTCATATTTGTAAACGACCCTTGTTCCTTTTGCAGAGAGAGCAACATAGGATTGCAGCCGAAAGCGACTCACCGTTCGAGGCGTTGGTGACGCCCAAGTGGGACACCCCATTCAACCGGGCCTTGAACATATTGAAATGACACCTGGTGGACACCCGAACATTGTATGGACGCATGCATTTCGTCGGAGACGGCGCCATGTGGAAGAAGTACTACCGTGAGACCACGGAGGGGAGACAGGAAAGACAGAGGTTAAATGAAGAAAACATCGATAAGAAGGTTGAGATTGCGATTGAGAAGAAATCAACCGAGATAGTCAAAGCAGCGGTAGCTTCCGCAAAAGAGGAAATGGCAGCTACGTATGGTGTGTTGCTTCCGGCTATCGTCAATTGGAGCAGGCAAAATCCAAATAGAGATGGGACTTTCCCCTTGCCAACTTCTTCGGGAGAAGCTCGACTAGCGTTGCACCAGCACCAGCTCCCGCACTAGCTCCTGCACCGGCTCTCGCACCTGCTCATAGCAACCCGTCCTCCATCTCGGACATGCTCGGTGGTGCTTCATCTTTGGCTAAGCTCGAAGCCCTCACGGTAGCTGTCATGCCGGCCCTCTTCAATAAATGTATAATCTCCCATTTGCATTGCCTTTTGGATGAATCACGTCGCAAACATGTCTTTGTAGGCCGACGTAACCCCATGCTCCATATTGTACACCATCAGTGGCCAGAAGGTGGACGCGGGGAAGGCGACGATAATGAAGCCGAAGGAACTATTGTTCCACAGCCGGTCGATCCCCCCTGACATCTTCAAGGTTTCCGTGGCCAGTGACAAACCGGGCCATGAGAATTTCGCTCCTCCAGTACTACTAGGGAGAGATGACGACGAGACCCCACGGCGGCTTGGAGATTGCAAGAGGTTGGTCCTGTTGTGGCCAAAGAGTCTGCTTCGTCTGGAGGCAGCCGGGAGCACACCCATGACCACACAGCCTCAGCAAGGTATGAACATCAACACCCCACCTACCAATTAGTGTCGCCTGTCGTGCGGGTGATAGCGGACGGGGTGAGGAGGCTCCATTAGTCGTTGATGATGTCGCCGCCGTTGAAGAAGCAATGCATGATATCGATGCCATAGATGAGGATGACAATGACACTCTATAGTATCTCAATACTGGCGCCTATGACGATGGAGGATTGATGGATCAACAGTATGAGTACTCAGGGTCTGAGCGTCATAAGTCGGTGCCTGAATTGCCGCCTCTGGAGGCTGAACATATTATAGACGACCTTCCAGTACCAAAGAAGCATAGGAAGAGAGCGAGGAAAGGAAACAATAAAGCTGCTTCTATGATCCAGCTGCCTCTGCAGCCTCGGGTTCAAGACCGTATACCTGTCAAGGGTGCGGCGAAATACCATATCCCCGATGAACCAATCCTACGGAAGGCAGTGGTAGAGGCCATATACAGCGATCTAAGGAGACTTCATGACGATGTGCTGCAGAGAGAGAAAAGCCTAATCACCTCGGAAAATCCAGGATACCCACTCTACATGGTTAACGTGCCGTGACAAAGGTTTTACGTTGACACATTCCCCGTGGAGAAGTTCTTCCATTCATTCGATTACATCTTCGACTTGTTTCACTTGAAAAAGCTGGATTTTACGTTTGTCCACATTTTTTCCTTGTACATGAACTACATCATCAGGATTGAGCAGATACCTTATATCTGTGTCGCTGACCCATACTTCATGCATGATGGCTTCTTGGTAGTCTGCCCAGAGCACCGTGAATACATGAGGGACTATATCGTCAATTTCATGGTCACCAATAAGGACAAGGAGACGATTATCGTGCCTTATCATCCCATGTAAGTCATCCGCACGGATATCCTTCCTTCGATTTCAATCATTCAATTGCACGGTGGAGGCTAATTAATTTGAGGTGTACTTATTCTGTGCAGCCACGGGCACGTCGTCATCATCCTCCTTTACCCCCGATTCTCCCAAGCTCTTTACTTGGACTCGTCGAAGAACATGATCAAAAAGGATTACACCCACAACAAGTCTGCTCTCGACAGTGCTATATTTCTCTATGACATACAGGGTGGAGAGATCAAGACTAGGAAAACAAGGAACAACAGGCCCGTCTTTGGCCATAAGACTGACTTCTGCTGCATCCAGCAACCAAGTGATACTCTTAGCGATGGAATCTAACTCCTACACCACATGTTGGAGTATAGACGGGATCAGCAGAACCTTCGCATGTCACCTACATATAGCGAGGCCCATATTCTGCAATGGGCAAAGAACGTAGGAGATATCCCGGATCATTGACTTTGAGCTGAGTTCTATCACATCCAGCGTGAACTTGCCCAAATCATCATGAAGGAGGTCCTCGATAAAACAGGGATGTTCTATGAGGAATGGCAAATGTTGCAGGAAGACGTCCAAACACGCGTTGCCGCTCAACGTCTCGACCTGAAGCCTTTAACTAAGCTCGGGGACCATCTCCCTGACTTGGATGGATGGCATGACATGTTGGAGTGATTGACGATATATGACAATGTGTCCGTTTAGTCCATACTTTCTGTATGACGAAACTTTGAGTTATGCACGACAAAACTTTATTTGTGATGTAATTAAATCATCCTCCTCAACTAGAGAATATCACTCTAGTTAGGGCATTTTGGGTACAATCAACTTTGTTATTTTTGATTATGATATGTTGCTTCTATTTTTGCCAAGTCTAACTCTTTCTGTTGCTCAACTATATATGTTGCATATCATCAACTCATGTGATGATGCAGGTGCATAGATGATTGAAGGTGAAGAAGTGCTACGCCAGGAGTATACGACGAGTGGCCGGAGTGTCAGGCCCGGGTGTACCAGCTTCCGGTTTCCGAGCGACAGCCAGTAGTTAGTTTAGGTTCAAGCTAGTGCAAGAGAGGGAAACGAACCGACGCCTCAAGAAGTACTACATTATGTATGATGAGACATGTCATGTAACTTGTATAGCTATTTCATGATTATGATGTGACGACATGATTTGTGCTGGATGATATGATGAGACTATTATGTGTATGATATGATAAGCATATTGCATGTTTATGATATGATTATAATACTATATAAAACCTATACAAAAACTTCGCAAATACGCAGCAAAAAAAGATATGAGAAAATATAGGAGTAGCGCTATTTATCACTGGACAAGAAAACACTACTACTAAAGCATTTAGCAGTAGCGCTGGTATGGAAAGCGGTACTGCTAAGTAGGTATATCAGTAGTGTGTGTCAACACGCACTACTGCTAAATGTTAGTTGTAGTGGCTTATCAGTATCGTGGGTACCCACGCTACTGATACACCAAATACCCACGCTACTGCTAGGCTTTTCCCTAGTAGTGCATGGTCATCCCGAGGGCCATGTGGTCAAGATCCACCACACGTTTAGGATGCGTGTATGGGAACAAGGAACTCCCCCATGTTCCTAGAGAACAGTGTCTGGGGATGTCTGGTCCACCTTTATCGATGGTGGGCCCGTTCTACAGCGTCCCTCCGGCGCCGCGAGGAGAGGGGGATTAGGCCACGATCGACTACCATGCCTTGAGTCTGTTACGGATTTCGGCATGGTGTCGCTTGCATTGCCCCTCACTAGAATTGAAGCCATGGGCGGCCTAGTGATGAACACACAGAGTCGCCACTTCCGGCACTACCGCCGCACCGCACCATCCTGAGGCCTACGGGAAGATAAGGGAGGATCCTCACCCCAACGAATGTGCCACCGCACCTCCCCTGGGCCTGGACCAGACTCACTCCCCGAGCATCAGCACAAGCATTTGACATCACCAACTCCAAGCTATTTCCTGCGCCTTGGCCACAGGTTTTTACCTTCAACATTACCGGCGGAAAGTAGGGGATGGAAGAGAAGGGATGTAAGGATGAATGCCTTCGCTCCTCCCTCGCCTCTCCTTTTATAGGAACGTTGGGGAGGAGAGCCGCTCCCTCGACGGGTCACCGCAACCCTCCTCCACCAATTCAAGAAGACCGGGCTCTCGCCTTGATGCTCTGCCGCACCACGCGCCTCCGTTACCTACCCCCCTTGATGCATGCAACATACATGTCTAAGGGATAAGAGCATGGTGGGAAGATTGAATTGGTAGTTACTCGCCTGTGTGTTTAAGTCATTCACGGGCCATTACAAGAGCGGCCCCACCAAAATTTTCTTTACACGACGTGTGAATGAACCGGGAACTAGCCTGGGCTTAAGATTAACAAAGAAGTAAAGAAGATATCAAGGGGCAAGCCACTTCTATGCCCCAGCCTGTGCACTGGTTAGGGCCTACCCCAACGACGCCCGACAGTGCGTTCGGGCCAGGCCTGGGAGCTCCTGTCGGTGCAACAAACCATGGGTCTATTGCCCACACTATGCACATGCGCAAGAATAAGACTTCAACACCAAGATTAGACCAGAGCACGAGAGCCCAGTCCTTTGATGGATCAAAGTGCAGATCAAGAAGACCAGGACGAGCCAGAGAGATAAGAATGCAACTGCGAGAAGGACCTCCCTTGCCGGGCAGGAGATCCTAGTGAGGATGGGATTACCCCCGCATGCAAGCCCCCAAATCATCCCGGCAGGCCTGCCGGGGCTAACAGAGGCAAACCACTTACCGATGCACCTCACAAGCAACGCAAGTGATCAATCAGTGCGGTGTCAAGCCGCAAGGTGACTAAGTGGCTGCTATTCACCACATGGAAGCCACTTTCTACAAAAATATCTCCAGGCGACACTGAAAGTGCAACTATCCCTAGGTAGTTTTGGTAATTCATAACAACATATAGCTCATTGAGCTAATGTTATTCCAAGATGATTATTTCAGGAAAGCTCAATGATTGGCATGGCATGGATGTGAAAGTGGAACCCTCAAAATGCTAAGGACAAAGGATTGGCTCAAGCTCAAAAGCTCAAGACTCTTCATTTTATATTTTAGTGATCCAAGATCACATTGAGTCCATAGGAAAAGCCAATACTATCAAGGAGGGATGAGGTGTTGCTTAATGAGCCTCTTGCTTCATGTGCTCAGTGATATGCTCCAAAACCCTCAACTACTTTCCCACTTCCACATATGACCTAAACCCTAAGCCAAACTCGGTCCTACCGATTCTTCCTATCCGGCGCCACCGAGTTTCATTTGTCATAAGCCACTGCCAAACCCTAGCAATTCGGTTCAATCGATAAGAATCTCGGTCTCACCGAGATGGGGTTGCAAACTCTCTGTTTCCCTTTCGTAACTTTTCGGTCCCACCAAAAGAGCGAATCGGTCCCACCGAGATTGCAATGTAAACTCAGTGTTTCCCCTTTGTAACTTTTCGGTCTCACTGAGTTCCACTCGGTCTCACCAAAAGAGCAAATCGGTCCCACCGAGTTTGCCTGACCAACTCTCTGGTTAGCTAATTACCAAATTCGGTCTCACCGAGTTTGTGTAATCGGTCTCATCGAGATTACGTTATGCCCAAACCCTAACCATATCGGTCCTACCGAGTTGCATGTCAGTCCCACCGAAAATCACTAACGGTCACTAGGTTTACATTTTCGGTCCGACCGAGCTTATTGATTCGGTCCCACCGAGATTGGAAAACTGTGTAACGGTTGGATTTTGTGTGGACGTTGTATATACCCCTCCACCTCCTCTTCATTCAATGAGAGAGCCATCAGAACACACACCATTCCAACTCATATGTTCTGAGAGAGAACCACCTACTCATGTGTTGAGACCAAGATATTCCATTCCTACCATATGAATCTTGATCTCTAGCCTTCCCAAGTTGCTTTCCACTCAAACCTTATTTCCACCAAATCCAAATCCTATGAGAGAGAGTTGAGTGTTGGGGAGACTATCATTTGAAGTACAAGAGCAAGGAGTTCATTACCTACACACCATTTGTTACTTCTTGGAGAGTGGTGTCTCCTAGATTGGCTAGGTGTCACTTGGGAGCCTCCGACAAGATTGTGGAGTTGAACCAAGGAGTTTGTAAGGGCAAGGAGATCGCCTACTTCGTGAAGATCTACCGCTAGTGAGGCAAGTCCTATGTGGGCGATGGCCATGGTGGGATAGACAAGGTTGCTTCTTTGTGGACCCTTTGTGGGTGGTTGCTTCTTCGTGGACCCTTCGTGGGTGGAGCCCTGTGTGGACTCGCGCAACCGTTACCCTTGGGTGGAGCCCTGTGTGGACTCGCGCAACCGTTACCCGTCGTGGGTTGAAGTCTCCATCAACGTGGATGTAGGATAGCACCACTTATCCGAACCACGGGAAAAACATCCGTGTCTCCAATAGCATTTGAATTCTCCAAACCCTTCCCTTTACATTCTTGCAAGTTGCATGCTTTACTTTCCGCTGCCAATATACTCTTTGCATGCTTGATTGAATTGTGTGATGATTGCTTGACTTGTCCCAAAATAGCTAAAATCTGCCAAGAACTAAAATTGGGAAAAGGTTAAGCTTTTATTTGGTCAAGTAGTCTAATCACCCCCCCTCTAGACATACTTTCGATCCTACAAGTGGTATCAGAGCTTTGGTCTCCATTTGCTTGATCTCCATAGCTTTTGGTGGTCATAGCCTTGGTTTCACAACCTAGGAGAGTATGGCGTCTAGCGAGGGAAATTATCACCATAGAGCGTCTAGCGAGGGAAATTATCATCGTAGAGGTCCTTACTTTGATGGTACTAATTTTGCTAGTTGGAAGCATAAAATGAAAATGCATATTCTTGGACATAACCCCGCCGTTTGGGCTATTGTGTGTGTTGGTTTGCAAGGTGACTTCTTTGATGGGAAAGAACCAAACCATGAAGCTACCGCGGATGAGTTGAAGATGTTGCAATACAATGCTCAAGCTTGTGATATTCTCTTCAATGGATTGTGCCCCTAAGAATTCAACAAAATCAGCCGTCTTGAGAATGCAAAGGAAATTTGGGACACTTTGATTGATATGCACGAAGGTACTGACTCCGTCAAGGAATCCAAGTTGGATGTGCTTCAAAGTCAACTTGACAAGTTCAAAATGAAGGATGGTGAAGGTGTCGCTGAAATGTACTCTAGGCTTGCTCTCATCACAAATGAGATTGCCAGCATAGGAAGTGAAGAGATGACCGATAGATTCATCATCAAGAAGATTCTAAGAGCCTTGGATGGAAAATATGATACCGTGTGCACATTGATCCAAATGATGCCCAACTACAAAGATCTCAAGCCAACGGAGGTGATTGGAAGAATTGTTGCTCATGAGATGTCACTTAAGGATAAAGAGGAACTTCACAAGAAATCAAGTGGTGCCTACAAAGCCTCATGTGAAGCCCCTACATCATCAAGTGAGAAACAAAACTTCAATGAAGAATCGAGCTTAATGGTGAAGAACTTCAACAAGTTCTACAAGAGTAGAAGCAAAGATAGAAGCTTCAAGTCAAGGTCCTACAATGACAAAAGATCTTCTAGTCGCGAGTGAAACTGCTACAGTTGTGGAAGACCCGGACGCTATTCCAATGAGTGTACGGCTCCCTACAAGAGAAGAGAAGATTCTCCAAAAAGAAGAAGCAAAGAATCACCAAGAGAGAGAAGGAGTAGAGATGATCGTTATGAACGAAGATACTCACGGAGAAGCAAGGATTCGGAAAGGAAGGAAAAATCATCAAGGAGCTACACAAAACGAAGACATCAAGCTCATGTTGGTGAATGGGTATCCAGCTCTGACTCCGACAGCCACTCCGAGAGAAGTTATCACTCCGACTCCGAAGATACTCAATATGAAGGTGTTGCCGGTCTAGCACTTGTGTCAACCAACTCCTACGACATATTTGACTCACCAAATGAAGGAATTGGAAGATGCTTCATGGCCAAAGGTCCTAAGGTAACACACCCCGAGTATGTTGAACTTCAATAGTGATGAAGATGACTTGTTAGGTGATGATGACTTGCTTGTTGACAACTCTAGTGATGAGTACTATGATGAAACATCAATTAATCATGCTAATCAAGATAAAACGAATGACAATGATAAGAAGAAGATTGAGGCTCTAACTAAAGAACTAAACACTCTTAAGTTAGCTCATGAAACTATCTTCGAAGATCATCGAGAGCTTTTAAGAGCTCATGAGAAATTACGCTTTGAAAAGCTCAATCTTGAGCAAGAGCATGAGTTTTTAAAGCAATCAATGATGATCTCCGTAAGAAAAGTTCTTCTTAACATTGCCAAGCATTTACTCTTATCCACTTACATGCCTCAAGTCAAGTCTAGTAACAAGAACAAGAAAGATTCTTCCTCTAGCAGTAACAATGATCATGCTAAATCCAATATTGTTGCTTCTAGTAGTTCTCTTGATTCCACTAATGATTCTCTTAGCCAAGTTACACTTGAGCAAGAAAATAGCTTATTGAAGGGAATTATAGAGAAAGGAGTGTACAAAAGCCTTGCCGGGAGTAAGCAATTCGAGGAAATTGTGCGCAAGCAAGGAATGCACCGGAAGAATCAAGGTGTTGGTTTTGAACGAAAGTTCAATGCCAATGGAGTTGAGTGGGAAGAAGATCAATACCCCAAGACAAAGTTTGTTCCTCAACAAGAGAAGTATGATACTTCTTTCAAGGGGACACAAGCTCAAGATGATCTTCCACCACAAGGCTACAAGCAAAAAGGCAAGGACAAGCTTCAAGAGGAAATTGATGCATTTGAAGAAGCTCCTAAGACCTTAGTCAAGTGGATTCCCAAGACTACTTCAAGTTCCACTTCATCAAGTACGACTACAACTCCAAGGATTCCCATCAAGATGGTGTGGATCCAAAAGAAGAAGAACTAGAGAGTTCTTGAGGGTGACTCCGCCAACATACTTCACTCTTATCATTTTGGCAAGAGCAAGTGCAATAAACTTCCACATCTTGCACTAGTTCAAGGAGTCACAAACCCTCTTTTTGGTAAGACAAGGGACAAGGTAACCTAAAAATTTTCATGGACATAATCTTGTGTGTGCATCGCTCTATGTCTATGGATATCCTTGTTTGTTCCTTGTGGGACTAACCCATGTAGGTATTGAAAGTGCAATTCACTCAAATGGATAGCTCCAAGTGATCTACATCAACATTGAGCATCCACATCTTCAACATCTACATGAAGTCATCATCGACAAAACCCGAGGTTAGTTCATCCCTCTAAGGGGGGATATCACATCTAGGGGGAGCTTTACTCTAAGACTTGAGCTAAAGCAACTCTAAAGATGTGAACACAACAATGCTTTATGTAAAAGTGATAACCCCACTTGAGCTTAAACGATGAGTATGACCTATGATCAAGTGTTCTCACTTGACTCCTAAGTCAGTATACTCATATATAGATGACCTTGTCATCGCAAATTGCTTGATAGATGCTAGAATTGGTTGTGCATGCCTTGTCACATATTTCATTTGCCATCTTATTGTGTCATCATGTTGGTTGCATATTTTACTCATTTGAGGACATCCATTTGTTGTTTTGATTGTTTGGCTTTATTTTCTTTTGCCAAGTGGATGGACAAGAGTGCCTAAGAACCTCCTCTATCTATCTATGCATTTCTCGTCTCAAACTTTATTCATGCTACATCACAAAATTTGATCAAGTCAGATTCGAACCACTCTGTGTGAGGAGCGCTCGGAGTCCCCGATTCGTCATAGACTTAAACTTCCAAAACCTCTTTATGATTCTCGGTCTGACCGATACCCCACTTTCGGTCCTACCGAGATCATTAAGTTGATCTAGGTTTTCGATCTCGGTGCAACCGATTTGAACCTTTCGGTCACACCGAGTTTCAGTAACTGCTTGCAGTTATGAATCTCGGTGCCACCGAGTTGTTCCACTCGGTCACACCGACAGGGTCGGGCTATATATAGTCACGGGCAAAAATTTGGAAATTTCTCCGAACCCCTTCGCCCGCGCGATAGCCTGCTCTACCAACTTGATCTCCGGATCGTCTCCTCGCCGCCAGCCGCCTCCAGTCGCTGGTCTCCGTTGCCGTCAACGGAATTCTACCCCGCCGTTGCCGCTGTAGCGAGTCTCCGCCGAACTAGGGTATGGACTCGATCTTTGTGCTATTCTCCAATCTGATTCTTAGCACATTATGATCATCATGATTCTTGCCACGATTGAAACACTCCTATCCAGTCAATGCGTTCATAGATTAGCTTTGATTCGAAAATTTTAGGGTTAGGTTTCCGCCGAAACCATCTCGGACCCACCGAGTTGAAAAACTCGGTCCCACCGATTTGGCTTATGCCATTGCACAAGTGAGACTCGGTCTGACCGAGAATTACTTATCGGTGTGACCGACTTTGGAACTCTGTGAAACCCTAGCAGTCTCGGTGCCACCGAACTGTGACTCGGTCTGACCGAGTTCACTAGTTTAGGTGCCAAAACTGCTTCGGTATCACCGAGTTTAAAAATCGGTAGATCCGAGATGATTTCAGTGGGAAACTAAAACTAAGTGTTTGGATCATTCTTTTGCAAAAATCTCTGCATTTTGTGATGCTCATGTATTCTACCTCATCTATAAACTATTCACAGGGTCAGCAGTCAGCTTGTCATACATGTTCAGATAGAGTGACAGCCAGCAGAATGTGTCAGAACAGCAAGTGCAGATGAAGTGGGGCACTAGTCCTCAATTCTTCAATGATGGCAGCAGAGTACTCCTAGCAATCTGCCAAAAGCTGCACAAGACAAAGGAAGAGAGAACCTCAGAATCAGGATGAGGACTATGTGGCAGAAGAGAAGCCAACTTCAAAGAGAAGTAGTGCTCATGAAGGAACATGGCTCAGCTCAAGGCACAAACCGATTCAATAAGGCCAGCAGGTAGGCAGCTATGCCAAAGGCCAGAGCCTCAACTCAGATTCCTGAAAAGCCTGCAACCATAGAGCCAGTTGCTGCTGAAGGAAAGAAAAGGAAGGAAAGGGTCAAGAAGACCGTAGCCAGAGTGCTTGGAAAGGCTTCCATCATGGAAGAAGAGGAAGAAGAAGAGGTTGCTGCACCAGCACCTAAGGCACCTAAGCTTATGGGTGATGCTATAAGATCAGGGCTGCTGCATCCAAGCCCAAAGAAGCACCCAAAGCTGCCTCCAAGCCCAAGACAGCACCAAAGAGAAATACGAGGAGCATACCTGCAACTGAGAAGAACAAGGCCCCAGTGCCTGAAGCTGCTGAAGAAGATGATGAAGAGCATGTTATGAGAAAGCTCAAGCCCAAGATCCCAGACCACAATGATGCTCATCCTGTGGCTGAGGACATGAAGCTCAAAAGAGACTCAGGGCTGAGGAAGTGGAGAGAAGCAGACCCATATGCTTCAAGGAGAAGAACTGTTGTTGATTACAGGTTTCACACCAAGGAACAGCAAGATTTCTATGAGACAGTTTTGTTGGACAAGAAGCCCATAGTTTGTGACATGAGATGGGTCAATTGGGAGTACATCAAGGACAATGAAGAACACTACCCTGGAGTGTATGACAGCTTCAATGCTTGTGGAGTAGCAGACTTTGTTGGGCAGAAGCTCACAAAGTGGAACGAGGAACTCATTATGCAATTCTACTCCACAGCACATTTCTACCCAAATGGAAAGATCACATGGATGTATGAAGGTACGAGGTACCAATCTACTGTTGCTGAGTGGGCACAGCTCATCAATGCCCCAGAGGAGCATGAGGATGAATTGGATATCTATGCCAAGAAGAAGATGGACCACAACTCTATGTCCAATATTTACAAGGAAATTCCAAACGAGGCACTTGATACTTTCAAGTTTGGGTCTGTGCATTATCTTCTGTCAGGGCTGCCAACCATTAACTGGATCCTTAGGCACACTCTATTGCCCAAGTCAGGTGATCACAAGATGATCAGAGGCCATGCAATCAATTTGCTTCATGTATTTGATGTGCCTCAGAAATTCAAAGTCATGAGCCTCATAGTAGAAACTATCAAGAGGACTGCAGCAAATCAGAAGAGGAGCTGTGGTTATGCCCCTCAGATTCAGGAGTTAATCAACTCGAAGATGGGCACAGGCATATACTTGTTGGACAAGGAACACCTGCCCATCCGTCCAGATTTTGAAGATAATCAAGTTGTCATGAATGAGAATGAACCATCATCTGCACAAGCACAAGCAAAGAAGGAGAAGGCAAGGAAGGAGAAAGCTGCCAAGATGCCAACTCAAGAGGAGGCATCTGAGTATTTCTTGAAAACCAAACAAGAGCAGCTTGGTTACCTAATTGCATCCACCCTGCGGATTGAGAAAGGACTAGCCACCCTAACTCAGAATCCAGGCGAGCTTAGAGAGGATCATGGAACAAAAGTTCTATGACTTGGATGTCAAAGTAACAGAGATTCAGTCATAGTGGAACAACTTCAGGATGACATGCAGGAGAGGAGAGGCAAGACTACAACTGATGCATTTGCCAGAGTGCCAAGAGCTCAGAGATCACATGCAGTGCCAGTTGCTGACACCAGAGCCACCACTTCTGCACCACTACAGCTTCAGTTCCACCAGCTCCAGATCTACTTCAGCCTCAACTCCGACCACGTCTACAGAAGGCTTCGTCCTTGGAGTGCTCCGGACTCCACCACCACAGAAGATCAAGCCTGAGTGTCGACTTAGCACTATGCATTTTCTAGGAACTTTTTGGTAACTTGTTGCCAAAGGGGGAGAAAATGTATAGATCATAGGCTTCGAGAGAGAGTGTTGCTTTTATTCTTTATTCTCTCTTGTTTTATTTGGTGGTTTTTCGAACTTTGTTTGCTTTTGTGTGAGATACTATGTCATTGCTCGTGAGACATTGATGATCATGTGTTTGATCATAAGCTACACTTAATGTTTGCTTAATATTATCATCTTATCTATCTTATGTGATCATTCACTATTCTTGGTGATGAGTGCATGTATTTCATTCTTATCATTTTAAGCGCTCCACCAAGATGTATGTGACATGGAAGAGTAACCATGACTCTAACTCTTTGTGCATTTGCAGTCCAAAGCAAATTTTAAATATGCACAAATTTAGGGAGCTCTTACTTGTCACATACTTCTCAAAGCGACGATATATTTCATGCTTATTATCATTTGTCGAAGCTTTGATCTATATGTTGTCATCAATTACCAAAAAGGGGGAGATCTGAAAGTGCAACTATCCCTAGGTGGTTTTGGTAATTCATAACAACATATAGCTCATTGAGCTAATGCTATTCCAAGATGACTATTTCAAGAAAGCTCAATGATTGGCATGGCATGGATGTGAAAGTGGAACCCTCAAAATGCTAAGGACAAATGATTGGCTCAAGCTCAAAAGCTCAAGACTCTTCATTTTATATTTTAGTGATCCAAGATCACAATGAGTCTTTAGGAAAAGCCAATACTATCAAGGAGCGATGAGGTGTTGCTTAATGAGCCTCTTGCTTCATGTGCTTAGTGATATGCTCCAAAATCCTCAACCACTTTCCCATATCCACAAATGACCTAAACCCTAAGCCAAACACGGTCATACCGATTCTTTCTATCCGGTGCCACCGAGTTTCACTTGTCATAAGCCACTGCCAAACCCTAGCAATTCGGTTCTACCGATAGGGATCTCGGTCTCACCGAGATGGGATTGCAAACTCTCTGTTTCCCTTTCGTAACTTTTCGGTCTCACCGAAAGAGCGAATCGGTCCCACCGAGATTGGAATGTAAACTCTATGTTTCCCTTTTGTAACTTTTTGGTCTCACCGAAAGAGCAAATCGGTCCCACTGAGTTTGCCTGACCAACTCTCTGGTTAGCTTATTACCAAACTCGGTCTCACCGAGTTTGTGTAATCGGTCTCACCGAGATTACGTTATGCCCAAACCCTAACCATATCGGTCCTACCGAGTTGCATGTCAGTCCCACCGAAAATCTCTAACGGTCACTAGGTTTACCTTTTCCGTCCGACCGAGTTTGTTAATTCGGTCTCACCGAGATTAGAAAACTGTGTGTAACGGTTGGATTTTGTGTGGAGGCTATATATACCCCTGCACCTCCTCTTCATTTGTGAAGAGAGCCATCAGAACACATACACAATTCCAACTCATATGTTCTGAGAGAGAACCACCTACTCATGTGTTGAGACCAAGATATTCCATTCCTAACATATGAATCTTGATCTCTAGCCTTCCCCAAGTTGATTTCCACTCAAATCTTTTTTCCACCAAATCCAAATCCTATGAGAGAGATTTGAGTTTTGGGGAGACTATCATTTGAAGCACAAGAGCAAGGAGTTCATCATCAACACACCATTTGTTACTTCTTGGAGAGTGGTGTCTCCTAGATTGGCTAGGTGTCACTTGGGAGCCTCCGACAAGATTGTGGAGTTGAACCAAGGAGTTTGTAAGGGCAAGGAGATCGCCTACTTCGTGAAGATCTACCGCTAGTGAGGCAAGTCCTTCGTGGGTGATGGCCATGGTGGGATAGACAAGGTTGCTTCTTCGTGGACCCTTCGTGGGTGGTTGCTTCTTTGTGGACCCTTAGTGGGTGGAGCCCTCCGTGTACTCGCGCAACCATTACCCTTCGTGGGTGGAGCCCTCCGTGGACTCGCGCAACCGTTACCCTTCGTGGGTTGAAGTCTCCATCAACGTGGATGTAGGATAGCACCACCTATCCGAACCACGGGAAAAACATCCGTGTCTCCAATTGCGTTTGAATTCTCCAAACCCTTCCCTTTAAATTCTTGCAAGTTGCATGCTTTACTTTCCGCTGCCAATATACTCTTTGCATACTTTCTTGAATTGTGTGATGATTGCTTGACTTGTCCTACAATAGCTAAAATCTGCCAAGAACTAAAATTGGGAAAAGGTCAAGGTTTTATTTGGTCAAGTAGTCTAATCGCCCCCCCCTCTAGACATACTTTCGATCCTACACCTTCTCTCGCCACCTCTCTGCTTCTCGAGCTGCGCCGCCGCCGCAACGCTCACCATCTTCCTCAACGTTGGCTGCTGCATCACCCTAAGCTCGCCCAGAAAAAATGGCGGCGATCCCCCGCAATAGCTCTGCATTAGGGTTCGTGAGTTTTCTTTCTTGTGTTCTTTGCTGTTTGTCGTAGAGTCCTTGCAACTTCTCCACCGCACCCTCTTTTGATATAAGAGAAGTATAGAACCTATGCGGCAGTTGTTTTACATCCATTTTAGATGTTATCAAATCCCTTTCTCTTGTACAAATGCCTCTTTAGAGCTGACGAACTCCTTGCACTGGCTTTTTAGGTCTAAATTTATTTTTCTTTTCTAAACCATCTTGATCCAGAATTATAACAATAGCTTGGGAAACTTGTTTGTCCCAGCACTTAGCCAATTCTGTTTTTGGCAACCTTCGAATATCTTTAGTCATGGCGGCTTATCACGCCGGCTCACTTTTCCTTTATATGTCATTAGCCCTTTCTTAAGCCGCCATTACTCATCTGTACTATCATCATTTAACCTGTAATTCCACCAACAAATTGAACCAGCACATTACTTTCTTTTTAGTTTGCCCTTTTTTCATCATGCCATCAAAAGAGCCAAAGGTTTGCAACTGGGTTCCTTCCACAGTCACTGAGGACACCTTGAAAGATTTTGTCACGATCGGATATTTGCCGGTGAAGACTATTATGTCTTATCGTGCTCTTGACTTGGCCGAAGAACGGCCTCAGCCCAAAGACGGTGAAGTTATCATTTTCACTGAGCACATGAATCGGGGTTTCTCACCACCAGGCTCAAAGTTCTTACGAGACGTTCTGCATTTTTTTCAAGCTTCATCCACAAGATCTTGGACCCAACTCCATATCCAATATCTGCAATTTTCAAGTTCTTTTTGAGGTATATCTCCAAGAAGAACCGACTATGGAGCTCTTCAGGGAGTACTTTTATTTGAACCGCCAGAATGGATGCACCAATGTCCCTACCTTGGAACTTGGCTGAATCTCGGGTGTTGTCTTTCCTTTAGTAGTCTTACCAAGCCATCCCAAAGATTGGAATCAAACTTGGTTCTATTGCCAAGACACGTCGCCAGCTGATGAAAAACCACTATCGGGTTATCGCGCGGAGCGTCTTGATTCTAAGTTTGTGCTCCCTGATAAGCTTACTGCTGCTGAATGCAAGAATCTTATCGCATCTATCAAAAGGATTCAAGCCTTATTGGGAAACAACTTAACTGGAGTTGACCTGATCCGTTGCTGGATTGCATGGCGGGTCATCCCTCTAAGCCGCCGATCCAAGTTGATGTATAAATATGGCAGAGGCGAAGATAGTTTTGTACAACTAACTGAAGAGAACATTGTTGCAATGTCAACCATCCTTGTGAACGGCAAATACGAGGACTGCAGTAAGGTTGGATTAAACCCCTTCTGCAAACTTAACCCGGCACCAGAGGTGAACCCCCTTGATCTCCTTTTCTCTTCAGTAGTTAAATACTTGCATGGCTTTTTAACCTGTTATTTGCTTGCAGGCCAAATCTGAATTCTGGAAGGCCAAATATGATCATGAAGCTGCCAAGAAGGCTAGAGCCGCTGCCATAGCCGCCAGGAAGACGACCCAGAAGCCCAAGAAGAAGACTGCATCTGACACTGACTATTGCTAGCACGACTCAGGGGCCAGCCAGGCCGTAGAAGAAGAGGTAACTATTTCCTCCGACTCAGCCCCTTTGCCAAGACAGAAACTTCGACTGGTAACCCGGAAAGGAAGGTTTTCGCACCCTTTGCCTTATTTGCACCCTCATTTTCTTTTGAAAAAGTAGCAACATGTGAGCCGCCGTCAGGCCCGGACTAATGACGACAATGAACCGCCCTCCGACTTACAAAAAACTCCACGAAAATGCCAGAATGAGGATTCTTTCAACTTTGTCTTTTGCTTTTATCAATGAATCTATGTCCTTACTCTCTTAACTTTATTTTACCTTTGCAGGAGGTTTCTCGCTCTTCTGGCGACTCGTCACAAACTCAATTTTCGGCATTCAAGATTGCCCCTGGGTAACGAAAATCATCTTTCTTCTGCATCTTTAAAACTGCATCATTATAGTAACTGTCTCATAAAATCTTTCTTAGCGGTCAAGCAAAGTCCAAGAAAACCAGGGTGACTAAACCGGCAGAAGACCCGAAAAATCCTACACCTGAACCGGCAATACCAACTCCTCCTGATCAATCTGAAGCGCCAGAAGATCCGGCTGTCAACGATCAATCGGACCCTCCTGAGCCGTCAGTTGATGAGACCATTCTTAATCCATCCACCACTGAGCCATCCAGCTCAGCTAACCCACCGACGACTTCTGACAATGATGTCTTAATTACTGGTAGTCGATTTGTTGAGCCGGGCAACCAAACTATACTGGCCCGGCACTCTGCTAAGCAAGAGGCTTTAGAGAGGCAGAAGGTACGGTTTGACGTCTCTCATTACGCTCACCTGAAGTTTAGGGATGTGTTGTCTGGATACCTCAGTCATGTGCATTCCAGCCGTGACTCGGAAATTGAGATGGTCAAGCAACTGCAGCTGAAATATGAGGTACATTCGGTGCCTTTCACTAGCTTATATATGCTCTGCCAGCCCCCAAGTCTCTGGATTACGATGAACCTGGATGATCCGTAGACTTGTGATATAGGTTGATGCTCTGTCTTAGATTTTCCTTAAGTCCAGCATAAATTTTCACCCGTAGTCCCCAAGGGCCGGCTCAATTTATCACGAATGAGCCAGTACTTAACTTCATACATGTCTTGAATCAGTCGAAACAAATAGTGTGATCCGGCTCAACATGAAAAAACTTTCTTAATATCATGCATTAGCCCCCCAAGTGCCAAGCGTTGTTACCTGTAAAACACTTGGGACTTTAATCATAGAAGAGCCATTTCGCATTTAAAAAATTGCTTTGGCAGACATTAGCCCCCAAGTGTCGAGTGGTGTTGTGTTGCAAAGCACTTGGGACTTTAATCATGATAACCTTTATTGAAATACATTTTAACACACCTATGCATGTTTGCAGACCGCCTTAACTGAATTGGGGTCTCAATTGACTAATGCAAAGACCCGGCTAGCAGATCAAGAGGCGAAGATAAAGAACGCTGACTCCAAACTCCAGTTGAGCCTCTCTGAAGCTGAAAAACTGAAGAGCAGTTTTGATGCAGAGAAGAAATCCTGGGCCGACGAGAAAACATTGCTGACACAACATGCTGAGACAGCGGAGGCGACTCTCAAGGAGGTTACCACGGAGCTCACCGCCTTAAAAAACCATGTGTCTTAGATGGTCTCCGCAATGTTTGGTGAGTTATTTGCCTTTAGTTACTTACACTCTATTTTTGCCAGAAGTATAAGCCGCCTTCTTAACCTTTTAAAACACCCGCAGGTCCCCGGAGCAACAATCTGAGCCAAAACAGTTTAATAAAACTCAAGCCGGTTTAGACCCTGGTGGAGCAGTTGTACACTAGAGCTCAACGGGCGCTTGCCATTATATCCCGAGCCAACCAAGGACGAAACATCTTAAGTGACGTCTTGAAGAAATTGTCAATTTTACCCGCCAAATTCGAAGAGGTCAAGCGGTCTTGGGCAAGAGCCGGAGCCCTAACCGCACTGAGCCATTCCAAAGCATGGGTGCCGGAACTCGCCCGGCAGATGTAGCCAAGGGGTATCCCTCTTTGAAAGAAGATGGGACTCCGTTTGATCAAGACGATTTCGTTGCCTATGTGAGGGGAATTCGTCCACATGCTACCATCCTTGGCGAGGAAACCAACATTGATAAATATCAGCCGGGTTTTGATGTTGAAAATAATAAGATGGCGACTCCCTTGTATAAAGTGACAGATCTTATCCCGCCGCTTCGCCAACACACCTTTGCCCCAGAAATTGACCCGACTGACCTAATTGACGATGAAGCTGAGTTCGTTGCTCTGGACGGCTTTGATTGGTCCAAGCCCAGCTTCCAACCAGTGGAGGGAGGTGAACCGGCGAGGGAGGAGTCATAGCCGTCTAAATAATCCAGCCTTTAGCTTAAGATCTATTTAGGAGAGAAAACAGTCTAACCTTTTGGGCTCTTAATGTCTTGTAATAGGTTAGTCTGCAAACTGCATGTTTTGCCTATGCCGTCGTGCATAGGATGTTACATATGACTGTTTTACTCATTATGTCAATATATGCATTATATCCGTGATCACATCTGCAGTGTTTAAATCTGTTCCTGTATGCAAAATGATGAAAAAAATTGTCCTGGCAGTTTATCGCTGGACGGGTCAAAGCACCCGGTACATAACTACGAAATCATCATAGTGGAAAAAAGAAGACCAGATGCAAAGATAAACAAGGCTAAAGAAACCTTTACCTAACGAAAAAACACAAATAAGTCTGTTTATGAACGACAATGTCATGCCTGTGTTCTTTGATTCTGAACTGCCGGCTTATATGACCCGGACAGTAAGGTTGACGACCCATTCTTTGTAGAAGTAAATACCTCGATATGCCTAATGATTGTTATACCTTGGCAACTCATTGTCAAATAATCGAGCCGGTTTAAATTGAAACCATACGTTCAGTTAGATTTGAGACACCAAGAAACCAGTAAAACAAAATAATATGTTTCAAATGATATAAATCAAGCATTAAGAATGATTTAGAGGCTTCTGATTCAAATACGATTAGTAAATCGGACCAAAGGGTTAAGCTATGGTTCAGATACGATCAAGAAGCCCCTTAATGAGCTTGGCTTTGCGCTGATCAAGAGGGTTACGACAGCTATGTTCTCTTTGGTTTGAATACGACCTATGTTTGAATAGGAAGCCCCTTGGTGACCATGAGGTTTAATGGCTAGATTCGAATACGATCATGAGCCGGACGAAAAGGGTTAAGATAGATTCGAATATGATCAGCCCCCTAATGGTCGTTTGAATAATTAGAATAATAAAGATATATGATCATTGAAAATGAAAAGGACAAAGGTCCTACTTTATTACTTGTCATAGTATATATAACATCACAGTATGTACATTATGAGAGCCGGTGGCTCAAGTATAATACGGCCAAAGATGAGCAATATTCCATGGCCAGCAGGTCTCCTCCTCCGACTTATGTGAGTCTTTGTGCTCTCGAACATTGATAAGGTAATATGACCCATTGTTCAAGTTCTTGCTGACCACAAAGGGTCCTTCCCAATGTGGGGATAGCTTGTGTGCATCAGACTGATCCTGGATGAGCCGGAGCACCAGGTCACCTTCTTGAAAGGTTCTGGACCTAACCCGGCGGCTGTGATAACTGCACAGGTCCTGTTGATAAAATGCTGATCGGGCTGCTGCCAAATCTCGCTCCTCATCTAACAAGTCAAGTGCATCCCGTCGGCCTTGTTCATTATCAGTTTCAATGTAAGCCACAACGCGGGGCGAGTCATGTCGAAAATCACTAGGCAGGACTGCTTCTGCTCCATAAACCATGAAGAAAGGCGTATAACCCGTAGACCTGTTAGGAGTGGTATTGATGCTCCATAACACTGAGGGTAACTCCTCTACCCAACAACCCGGCGTCCGTTGTAAAGGAACCATAAGCCGGGACTTGAGACCTTTTAATATTTCCTCATTTGCTCTCTCAACTTGACCATTGGATTGGGGGGAGCTACTGACGAAACATCAAGCCGGATATGCTCACGTTGACGAAACTCTTCCATAGCGCCTTTGGACACATTAGTAGCATTGTCAGTTATAATGTTGTGTGGAAAGCCAAAACGAAAGATCATATTTTTCATGAACTAAACCGTCATGGCTACATCACACTTACTAACCGGCTCTGCCTCAACCCATTTTGTGAATTTGTCAACTGCCACCAAAACATGTGTCTTTTTATCCTTAGATCTTTTGAAAGGCCCAACCATGTCGAGCCCCCAAACTGCGAACGGCCAAGTAATTGGAATCATCCGTAATTCTTGAGCCGACACGTGCGCTCGTCGTGCAAACTTTTTACACCCATCGCACCTATGGACAGATCCTCCGCATCAGCGTGAGTCGATAGCCAGTAAAAGCTGTGGCGGAAAGCTTTGGCCACAAGAGACTTTGAGCCGGCATGGTGGCCAGAATCTCCTTCATTGATCTCACGAATAATTTCATGACCTTCTTCAGGAGAGATATAACGTTGAAATGCTCCGGTGATGCTGCGATGATACAACTCACCATTGGAAATCGTCATTGACTTAGACCGCCGGGTTCTCTGTCTAGCCAAGGTCTCATCCTCTGGCAACTCACCCCGGGTCATATAAGCCGAATACGGTACTGTCCAATCTAGAATGACATGAAGAGCCGCCACCAACTGTGCCTCCGGGTCTAGAACGACCAAATCTTCCTCTGTAGGCAACTTGACAGAATGGTTATGCAGAACATCTAGAAAAGTGTTAGGTGGCACCGGCTTACGCTGAGATACCAACCGGCTTAAAGCATCGGCCGCTTCGTTCTTTCTGCGGTCAATGTGCTCCACTTGATAACCCTTGAAGTGTCCAGCAACAACGTCAACCTCACGGCGATAAGCTGCCATGAGAGGGTCCTTGGAGTCCCACTTTCATGATACCTGCCGAGCCACCAAATCTGAGTCGCCATGGCACCGTACCTGGCTTAAACTCATCTCTTTATCCATTCGAAGACCATGGAGTAAGGCCTCATACTCCACTGCGTTGTTAGTACAAGGAAACATCAATCACAACACATAACAAAACTTGTCACCTCGAGGAGAAGTTAAAACAACTCCATCCCCCGAGCCTTCCAACTGTCTGCACCCATCGAAATGAATCGTCCAATATGAGTTCTCTGGCTTCTCTTCGGGTATCTACAACTCCGTCCAATCATTAATGAAGTCCACCAGTGCTACATAATGGACGTACGTGGCACATACTTTAAATTATGAGACCCAAGCTCAATGGCCCACTTGGCGACTCGTCCTGTGTTTTCTCTATTTTGAATGTTATCTCCCAAAGGAGCAAAGCTAACCACAGTGATAGGATGACCCTGGAAGTAATGTTTAAGCTTCCGGCTTGCCATGAACACCCCATAAACAAGCTTCTGCCAATATGGATATCTTTGCTTGGATTCAATGAGCACCTCACTGGCGTAGTAAACCGGCCGTTGAACCAGATGTTCCTTGCCAGCCTCCTTGCGCTCCACAACAATGGCCACACTGACGGCCCGTGAGTTAGCAGCCACATATAACAACAGCGGCTCCTTCTCAACGGGGGCAACAAGAACCAGCGGCTCAACAAGCTGTCTTTTCAGATCTTCAAAGGCGGAGT
This sequence comes from Triticum urartu, assembly GCF_003073215.2. NCBI lineage: Eukaryota > Viridiplantae > Streptophyta > Magnoliopsida > Poales > Poaceae > Triticum > Triticum urartu. The sequence goes on from NC_053025.1 coordinate 310,264,703, forward strand.
TGGCAGCGTCACTCCAGACAAAGTCATCCATCTTTGTCATCATTTGATACAACGGCATAACCTTCTCACCCAACCGGCTTATGAAACGGCTCAAAGCTGCAACTCGACCGCCAGCCGCTGAACGTCATTGATGCATGCCGGTTTTGCCAAAGATGTAATCGTCTTAATTTTTTCTGGGTTAGCCTCAATGCCGCTGTTAGACACCAAAAAGCCCAAAAGCTTGATAGCTGGGACTCTAAGAACGCACTTGGCCGGGTTAAGCATCATCTTGTAGACCCGGAGGTTCTCAAAGGTTTCCTTTAGATCAGCTACCAAGGTTTCCTTATCTCTAGATTTCACCACTATATCGTCCACGTAAGCATGAACATTACGCCCAATCTGATTATGAAGGCAATTCTGTACACACCGCTGATAAGTCGCCTGGGCACTCTTAAGCCCAAAAGGCATAGACACATAGCAGAAGGCTCCAAATGGAGTAATGAAAGCCGTTTTCTCCTGGTCCTTAACTGCCATTTCGATCTGATGATAACCATAATAAGCATCCAAAAAGCTCAGACGCTCACAACCAGCCGTAGCATCCATGATTTGATCAATACGAGGGAGAGCAAAAGGATCAGCCGTACAAGCTTTGTTTAAATCCGTCTAATCCACACACATATGCATAGTGCCATTCTTTTTGAGCACAAGCACCGGATTAGCCAACCACTCTAGGTGAAAAACCTCAACAATAAACCCAGCTTCCAAAAGCCGGGCCACCTCTTCTCCAATAACCTTGCGCCTTTCCTCATTAAACCGCCGAAGAAACTGTCTGACCGGCTTAAACTTTGGATCAATATTAAGAGTTTGCTCAACGAGTTCTCTCGGTACACCCGGTACACCCGGCATGTCAAAAGGCTTCCATGCAAAGATGTCCTGGTTCTCATGGATGAAATCGATGAGCGTGCCTTCCTATTTTGGATCCAAGTTAGCACTGATAATGAACTGTTTGGATGAGTCACCGGGCACAAAATCAATCATCTTGGTATCATCAGCTGACTTAAATTTCACCACTGGCTCATGCTCCGTAGATGGCTTCTTCAAAGACGTCATGTCTGCCGGGTCAACATTATCCTTATAAAACTTCAATTCCTCTATTGCACAAACAGACTTGACGTAAGCAGCATCACATTCTTCACATTCCAGGCCAATCTCCCGGCTTCCATGCAATGTGATGGTGCCCTTATAACCCGACATTTTGAGTTGCAGATAAACATAGCACGGTCGTGCCATGAACTTAGCGTAAGCCGGCCGTCCAAACAGAGCGTGATACGGGCTTTTGATCTTAACCACTTCAAAAGTCAATTTCTCAGCCCTAGAATCATAGTCATCCCCAAAGGCTACTTCCAGCTCAATCTTACCAACTGGGTATGCCGACTTACCAGGCACAACTCCATGAAAAACAGTATTGGACGTCTTAAGACTTTTGTCAGTCAACCCCATGCGACGGAACATCTCATAATAAAGGATGTTGATGCTACTACCTCCGTCCATGAGCAACTTAGTGAGTTTATATCTGCCAACCTAGGCGCCACCACCAAAGCCAAATGACCCGGATTATCAACCCGGGGAGGGTGGTCTTCCCTACTCCATACGATAGGCTGCTCAGACCATCTCAAATAATGTGGAACCACCGGTTCAACAGCATTCACAACCCTCTTATGAAGTTTCTGGTCCCTTTTGCACAAACTGGTGGTGAATACGTGATACTGCCCACTGTTCAACTGCTTTGGGTTGCTCTGATACCCGTACTATTGTTGCTGCTGATTACCTCAGCCGGATTGCTCATTATAGCCACCCTGACTGCCTTGAGGGCCCTGGCCATGAAAACCGCCACCGCCTGAGCCGGCGCCCGGGCCATGAAAGCCGCCACCGCCTGAGCCACCGCCAGGTCCGTGGTTACAATCAAACATGTTGGAATTCTTAAAAGCCTTCATGATCGTATAGTCTTTCCATAGATGGGTAGCTGGCTTCTCCTGGGTACCGTGCCTTGGACAAGGTTCATTTAGCAGCTGCTCGAGGGTGGGACCTGGCCCGCCAGACTGAGGAGGTGGCCTCCCCTTGCGGCGTTGATTGTTGCACTATGTATTGGCTTTAGCGACAATCTCCAGACTACTGTCAGCCTTACGTTTATTACCTCCTTGATTCGCCAGGTTGTGCTGGTGGCCTTTGCCATTGCCGTTCTTCTTTCCCTTCCATGTCTTCTCTTCGTCAGACGTGGGATCCTTGGTACTCTCAGAATCAGTGTACTTGACCAGAGCCACCATCAGCTAGCCCATGTCATTAAAATCATGCTTGAGCCTCCCTAGCTTCTCTTTCAGAGGTTCAAAATGACATTTTTTCTCCAACATTAAGACCGCGGAGCCGGCATCCATCTTATCAGCTGAATGTATTATTTCTTTGACCCGGCGCACCCAATGTGTCATGGATTCACCTTCCTCTTGCTTACAGTTAGTCAAGTCCACGATCGACATGGTTTGCTTACAGGTATCTTTGAAGTTCTGAATGAACCGGGCTTTTAACTCCGCCCATGAGCCGATGGAGTTGGGTGGCAAACCCTTCAACCAAGTGCGAGTTGTTCCATCTAACATCATAGTGAAGTATTTGGCCATTGTTGTGTCATTGACCTCCAATAACTCCATGGCCATCTCGTAACATTCAATCCATGCCCCGGGCTGCAGGTCGGTTGTGTAATTAGGTACCTTACGAGGCCTCTTAAATTCCTTTGGCAAATGCTCATTACGCAGAGCCGGCACCAGACAAGGGACACCTCCTATCCTTGTGGCCACACCTGCTTCAACAGAGGTCGCTGGATAAAACCGGAAAAGCCTGGTGAGCCGCCAGCTCAGCTGCCTGTTGAACCGCCCGCTCAGCCTCTTGACGGATCATCTCCTGGTCCACCAAGTTAAGAGCTCCATCCTTCACCGGGTCATGCCTGCGTGGTTGGTTACGGTGTTGGGCGTTGCTTGACATGGCCGCCGAGTCCATATGCCTGCTATAGCTCGGGCTCCGGCTTGGGCGAGGGGTTGAATGGATTCTGTCTATAAGAGTATGCATCCTGCTGTGCCAGAGCTGTCTAACGAAGCTCTCTGACCCTTTGTGTTTCGCTCGCTGTTGGAGACTCGCCTTCCATCGGGAGAGCCGCTAAACAAGCCGACGCAGCGATCAGATTCTCCAAAGGGTTAGAAAAGTGACCCGGTGGTATTGGTGTATAATGAGGCGGAGCAGTATTCACACAAGGGGGTTCCATGGCCCGCGGTTGAACCGGCGGCCCAGTCCTGGGTGTTGTGATCCGGTTTGCCTCCGGCGGGTTACTGGGACGAGCCCCAGGTGTGTGGAAGAGGTTCCTAGGATCACAAGTCAGAGGCAGACGTGATTGAGCCTTTTGGTGCCTTCTCCTCATGACCTCGTTTGATGCGTTTAGATCTACCGAGAGCCGAAAAGTCTCTACTTGAAGCTGCTGAGCACGAGCATCAAGAGCCGCCTGTTCTGCAGCCATCCTTACGTCCTCCTTGGCTTGTACTACCTCCCCACGTAACCGTGCCACCTCTGCATTGTGCTGAGCTTTGTCTGCCGGTTCAACCACGGCGGCCAGCAAGGTCGTCATCCTATCCATGAGATCCATCAGCACCTGAGCCGGTGGGTGCACGGGGTCTCCTGACCCTGCTGCTGCCGATCCGGTGGTTTCCGCTGCCGCGGCCGTAGAATTCTTACCGGGTTGAGTACCAGCCATGAAGATCCCCGCTCGATTCGGTGGCTCAAAGGGGTCTGGAATACTGCTGCCATTGAACAGCCCCCAAGCCCGCCATCCTGTAGTTCATACAATGAATCTGTCTCACCTGTGGATGAGTCGCCGTCAGAGTGGACAGCCGCCTCGCCGCTATCCACATGGCGGGACTCGCACGCTGAGCCGTCTTGACGAGGTCGGTGTAGATGTCCGGCTTAGGGCCTGGCTCGCCGATCCGGCCGATGGAGACGTGGATTCCGCCGAAGGGGACACGGTACCCGTACTCAATTGAGCCGGCCTCGGGGCCCCAGCCTGCGTCGTTGATGTAGAGCTTGCCGCGACGACTCTTGGTAATCCGGCCCACAGCGTATCCCTTGAGCCCTTCGTAGTTGCCCTTCAAGAACTCAAATCCACCGTGCACTGGCCCCATGGTGGGCTCCAACTGTCGTGGAATTGTCACGGCAGATGTCCTAGTGACAGGACATAGTCATGGAGCCATCGCAACTAGGAAGCTTAAAGGGGTTAATCGGGACAAAGGACACGAGAGGTTTATACTGGTTCGGCCCCTTGAGGTGAAGGTAAAGCCTAGTCCTGTTGTTGTGGTATTCCTAGGTTTCGATGGCCAAGGAGCGAAATACGCTAGCTTGGCTCTCGATTTATTATTTCTTGCCCTAAGGCGCCACCGGGTCACCCCCTTATATACACGGGTTGACGCCTGGCGGCCTACAGAGTCCCGGCCGGCTCATACAACGTGTCCGGCTCGATAACTTCTTTTACATGCCTTACTTTACAAGCCTTACTCATACATGGCGGTTTACAATTATGGGCCTTAAGCCGCCTGTAGGCTTGAGCTTGCTAAAAGTCTCATAATAAATCGTCGCCTTGTATCCTCATCGGGCTTCTTTGAGTAACCCGCCATTAAGATTGTCCCGGCCCCTCCTGGGCGGGTCATACCTGGTAGTTATATCCCCAAGACACGGTTATTCTAGTACCTCCACCCTTTGCTCTATCATAGTGAGTTTACAATGCACTTGGATCGCACACGGTTGAGCCAGTACCTCCACTTTGGTCGCGCTTGTGCAGCAAAAACAACCTTAGAGAGGGTCAGAAGACATCCACACCAGCATGTGGCTCAAATAAATATGAGTGAAAAGGGTGGTTTGTGATGTTCAAAATTCCAATGCACAACTTTGACCGCGTGGGCCCATGGTTGGGCGCGGCATGGAAGATCGATGAGAGGGGCCAGAAGGCAAGAACCACCTGGAAGTGGCCAAATATATGTAGGAATATTTGGTGTGATGTTTAAAACTTTAAATACACAATGCACAACTTTCGTGGCACCTGCCTCGCAATCCCGAAAGCACCCTTGGATATATCTATAATGATACAATGTCGTAGCTAGGTAGGGTGCTTGACCCACCACCTCCCGTTTCATGTCAGCGGGGCGGATGCACGTAATTATACTTTGGTCATACATGCATGTCGCCATGACCTACCATAAGACGGACCAGTGAATCTATTGTTTGGTCAAACGACAATTGTGGTTGTCGATAAACCGCTTGGGCCAGTAGATTGAACCATCACAAAAATCGCACAAGAGGGACCACAAAACCAACACCTCTTGCATGCGACCCAAAATAATGTACCTTGAAAGGGGTGATGTGTGTTTTCAATATAGAATAATGTACAATTTATATGTGGTGCCTACCTCTCGATACAGACAACAACCATGAAGGCCCGGTAGTTAAGGGCGAGATACGCAGGGTACGATGTAGGTCGAACCCAGCAATCCAAGCATGTTGGAGGGAATCCTTACAACACATGAGCTCGAGCTTTGGTTGAATGACATGTGACGGTGACCCCCTAAAACGAACTAGGAGGAATCCATTCATGGCCAACATATAACCCTTGTTATCAGTCAAAGGGATGATATATATACACTCGGGGAGCCCACAAATAGGCGTGTCATCACAAAAAACCGCACAAGGGAGACGTGGTCGATCAGAAGACCCCGTATACACTGCATGCGGCCCGAACATATGTATGGTAACGGTGGTGTGTGATGTGTTTAAACCCCGAATGCACAACTTCGATGGGCCACCAACTACATTACAAACAGAACACAATACCCAACTCCAAGCTTGGTTCAATACATATGATGTCGGTTTCCCAACATCAAGGCAGCGGGGGCGGGGGGGGGGGGGGGGGTCGTCCGACGCATGCGCTCAAACTTTATTTGGTCTAACATGGCGCACATAACAATAGGAAACCATCATGGTCAAACCCTTCTCATTGTTTGGTCAAAGGGATAGATTGTGTGGGGGCCCCTCATTATCGGTAAAGGATAATATATATATACCTCGGGGAGCCCACGGTCATGTGCAGCGTCTATCAACCACACAAGGGAGACATGGTTGATTAGAACACCCTGCCCCCTATACCCTGCATGTGACCTGAAAAGGTTTATATAATCACCATGACAGGTCACTATAGAGTCGATCATTCTTTAATTTTCTAGAGAAAAAATAATCAATAAAAACATAGTCTAGAAATTAACAAAACAAGGATCGCAAGGTTTATATAATTGCCATAACACAGTCATTATAAACATAAATGAAGCTTGAGATATGCAACTTCCCACCTGGTCACCCATCCTTGGACTTCTCCGGCCCGAGCACCCTTAACTTCTGCATTCTATTCGACTAGGCTAGCAGATGGGAAGCAGCCCCTTGCTGATAGGAATTGCCTCCTTGCCTTTAAGGTATTTCACGCTGGTCACCCTACGGGACCTATTCCCTCCTATCACGCACATTTGTGCTTTTAGAAAGTGTGCACGATATTTACATGGCCGATGTGTCGCATCCTAGCCTTCAATGAGCACAGAAACTGTAGTGGGAAAACGAAGGGAGAAGAGGCGGGAAACTGATGAGAGGAGTGGCGGGAAACAGTAGCCTATTTAGAAAACTTAGTAGAGAAGGAAGCCTGAGCTAGCTCAACGCATGCGCATAGTTCTTACCCATGTACTGCATGTGTTGTCGAAAGGGCTGAGCATTGCCGTTTGATCTGGGAGCATCCAACAGTGCAGACGTATGATCCATGGGGTTTGGGTTCTGGCCTATCAGAAAGCACGACACAGATCACACGCGCACATGGCTTGGTAGGTACACGGCTTTTCGTGAGTGAACCGTGTGCTATTTGAAAACATTTTGTGAGAAGAATCTCGGTTTTTAAATCCCCGTAAATCCAAAACTCACCCAAAAATCATGAAACTTGGCATGGTGTCACAACATGGCACATATATGTCGAAGAATTTTTTTCGTCCATTTTGGCGCAAGTTTTAGCACAAGCCTCTTACAAACTGGAGCTTCTCTCAAAGAAGCCTCATGGTTCCAATAGGGAAACGTGTCCCCCTTGCGGGCGAAACGATAGTGACTGCCTCTTTTGCCTTGTATTTTCTTCTACAGGCAACATGGAACAACAGGATATCCGTGCTGAAATTTAAACTTATTCAGGGTTTGTTTGTCCTTTTTATTCACTAATTGAGTTTCCTAGGCATTTAATGTCCATAATTCAAATCTGAACTTCAAATACATGCTCCAGTTCATCAAAACGGCTAGAAAATTTATACATGTGTCCTTGGGTGCATGTTTAGGTCCCATGCTAGGAATGGGAACGAATTACAGCTGGACCGGCGTCCTGGCTTGTCCCGAAACATTTGGAATCTCGGTTTTTAAATCCCCGTAAATCCTAAACTCACCAGAAAGTCATGAAAGTTTGCATTGTGTGACGTCATGTCACGTATATGTCGTGGTAAAAACATTGTCCAATTTGGGCCAGGCTTTATTACAAACTTCTTACAAACCCGAGCTTCCCTCAAAGATGCCTCGTGGTTCCGATAGGGAAACGTGTTCCCCTTGTGGGCGATACATAATTACTGCCTCTTTTCTCCTTATATTTTCTTCTATGGGCAACATGTTACAAAGGATATCCGTGCTGAAATTTAAACTTATTTAGGGTTCGTTTGGCCTTTTATACACTAATTGAGTTTCCTAGGCATTTAGTGTCCATAATTCAAATCTGAACTTCAAATTCATGCTCCAGTTCACCAAAATAGCTAGAAAAATTAGACATGCCACCTTGGTTGCATGTTTAGGTCCCATGGTAGGAATGGGAACAAATTACAACCGTACTGGTGTCCTGACTCGTCCTCAAACATTTGGAATCTCGGTTTTCAATCCCCGTAAATCCTAAACTCACCAGAAAGTCATGAAAGGTGGCATGGTGTCACGTCATGGCACATATATGTCGTGGTAAAAACATTGTCCAATTTGGGACAAGCTTTATTACAAACCCCTTACAAATCATAGCTTCTCTCAAAGAAGCTTTGTGGTTCCGATAGCGAAATGTGTTCCCCTTGTGGCGAAACGTAATCACTGCCTCCTTTTGCCTTCTATTTTCTTCTACGGGCAACATGGAACGACAGGATATCCATGCTGAAATTTAAACTTATTCAGGATTCGTTTGGCCTTTTTATACACTAATTGAGTTGCCTAGGCATTTAATGTCCATAATTCAAATCTAAACTTCTAATACATGCTCCAGTTCGCCAAAATGGCTAGAAAATTATACATGTGTCCTTGGGTGCATGTCTATGTCCCATGCCAGGAATGGAAATGAATTTCAACCGCACTGGCGTCCTGGCTCGTCCTCAAACATTTGGAATCTCAGTTCTTAAATCCCCATAAATCCTAAACTCACCAGAAAGTCATCAAAGGTGGCATGGTGTCACGTCATGGCACATATATGTCGTGGTGAAAACATTGCCAATTTGGGCCAAGCTTTATTACAAACCTCTTAGAAACCGGGGCTTGTCGCAAGAACCCTCGTGGTTTCGATAGGGAAACATGTCCCCTTGTGGGACAAAATGATAATTGCTCCCTCTTCTAGGCCTGTATTTTCTTCTACACGCAACACAGAACAATGGGATATTCACGATGAACATTGAAATTATTCAGGGTTCATTTGACCTTTTTTATTCATTAATTGAGTTTTCTAGGCATTTAATGTCCATAATTCAAATCCGAATTACAAATACATGCTCGAGTGCACCAAAATGCCTAGAAAAAGTGTACATGTGTCCTTGGGGTGCATGTTTAGGTCACATGGAACGAGTGGGAATGAATTCGACCGTCTCGCCATCCTAGCTTGGACACAAACATTGCGAATCTCGATTTTTAAATCTCCGCAAATCCAAAACTCACCGGGAAATCATGAAACTTGGCATGGTGTCACTACATGGTACATATAATTGTGCAATTTAGGCAAAGCTATATTACAAGCCCCTTACAAATCGAAGCTTCTCGCAACCCTCGTGGTTCCGGTAGGGACACATGCCCCCACGTAGTCCATAATTCAAAATTGAACTACAAGTAGATGCTCCAGTAAAGCAAAATGGGTGGGAAATCATACATGTGTCATTGGGTGCATGTTTAGGTCTCATTTAAGGAATGGGAATGAATTACAAACTTCTCGTCATCTTGAAACCTTGAGAATCTCGGTTTTTAGATCCTAGTAAATCAAAACTCACCCAAAAAACATGAAACTTGGCATGGTTTCATGACATGGCACATATATGCCGTGGTAAAAAAATCATCCAATTTGAGACAAGGCGCGCACATTAATAGCCAACGAAGTCCCTTTTGGAACAAATAGCTGACACGTGAATACCGCAAACAGTTGTAATATATGAACCGTATCAAAATTTAACCATACCCGGTTGCATGTGTGCAACTATTTGATTAGACGGGACGAGCGTGAGAAGTCCGCCTTGCAGGCTCGACAGGACGCGTGCGAGCAGTTCGCCGCATAGGCTCAATAGGACGCATGCATCCTGTCCACCTCGTTGGCTCGACGGGACATGTGCGAGCAGCAAGGCCGCCCATGCTCACCCGGAAATGAGCTCTTTGACCTCCATCCAATAGCCGCCGCCCGCCTTGCTCACAACTTCTCCATTAATGGGGTAATTAAAGCACCTGGACGGAGGGTGTTTGCTTGTGATCCCATGGCAACATTTGCATTGTTCGTGTTTTCAACTCATATTCCGGCCTAATTTAAATTGCCACATAGGGCAATGCATAATACAACGACAAATAAAATGGCAACGGATAATACGACGATAAATTTACAATGGAGAATATAATAATTGTCTTGCATATTCCGAATAATTTAAAATGCCATATGCGGTAAAGCCCGGAAGACACGGGGGCAAGAGAAGAAGGAATCACAGACAACGATATGGGTCGCTATTGTCTCTACTCAACGATGGATTGCCAGGCGACGACATCCTCCAGCTCCTTCTTCAATTCCTCACGACTTTGCTTGAAAGCAGCCTCGGATTCCTCCACCTCCTACTCGCGCTCGATCTGGAGCTTCCTCAAGTCACCCATCAGTTCCTCGATGACCGCTGTCAGTGTCATCCCCGAGGCACTGCTCTGCTCATGCAGCATTTTCCAGCCGGCGGCTTCCTCCTCCTTGTCGGCTAGCGCCTTGAGGAGCTTCGAAATGTCACCCATGAGTTGCTCGACGAGGCCGGTCGCCTCGTCAACCAAGGCATCACTACTCTCGAGCAGCATCATCAAGCCGTCGACAAGCTAGCCAAGGACTTCAGCAAGGCTGGCTCGTCGCGATCACCGACGCGATGAGTGCGCTCGTGAGAGCCATCGCGTTCCCATGAGAGCTTGTTTGAGGGCTCCACGACACGCAGGGACATCTTTGTTGCGGCTGCCGCTTCGTGGCGGGACCTCTCTAGTGCTTCCACGGCCTTGGTCTTTTCTGCCTAGTTATATGTCCCCCAAAACTCCTCCTACTGGTCATGGCGGAATGACTTTACTGGGAAGACCTGTTTTTTGGGTGATGAGAGGAATTATGAAGTAATTTTCGAGTGGGTAGTTTTTATTGCTCGGTGCTAAGTGTGAACACATATTAGTTTGACAGATGTGAACAGATATTAGTTTGATCAGTGTGAACTCATATTAGTTTGATCTGTGTGAACAAATTTGCAATTACTTATTGCGTTGTAATCTGCAACGGGACGAGAAACAAAGTCTAAATTTATTGATGGTTCTGGGCCTACAATGGCAACGGTTAATAATTTTCTTACATATTTAGGATAATTTAAAATGCCACATGCGGCAAGGCCCAAAACACTCACGACCTACTTCTGCATACAATTATAATAAAATATAGGCTGAGCCGGCGGCCTTTCGACGATGGTCTAATCGGACTCCATGATCAGCATATCACCCTTGTGGCTGTTCATTATGTGTAACTTACTAATCATCGCACACAAGTACTCGAAGACGCATCGTGTGTGATACTACTAGACACCACAAGCAACTAGTTTGCATTTTTCAAAGTTTTTTGTATGAACAGAATTGCACATGAACTTACTATAGTAATCGTTTGTGTTATAATTTCTCATTGCAAACAGTTCATCCGAGTGAGCTGTTTTCTGCGTATCACACACATATTGTTTACACGAATCATTTGTGTTCTTTTGGCTCATCGCAAATGGCGCATATCACACACATCTTGTTAAGTTGAACTGTTTCTGTTATCTTCCCTAATCAAAAACAGTTTGTCCGAGTGGACCGTCTACCGCATATCACACACACCTTGATCTGGCTGACCATTTCTATTGCATTCCCTAATAGCACACAGTTCATCCGAGCAAACTGTATGCCATATATCGTACACACATTGATATGGCTGCCTGTTTCTATTGTTCTACCTCATCGCAAACAGTTCTACTGGATAAACCGTATGCGTAGCATCGCACACGTAACTAAAATATGAACCGTGTTTGATGTCTCCACCATCGCAAACATTTTGCATCTTTTTGATGATTTTTTTACATCCCCGTTTGCGATTAATGCATCGCACATAGTTTTGCCAAAGGGTCTCTGATCGTAGTGTCACATTAGCAGCATCCTTTAGTACTGTTTGGCCATGTTATTTTGAGAAGACATAATTGCCTTGTTAGTATGCTTGAAGTATTATTGTTTTTATGTCAATATTCAACTTTTGTTTTGAATCTTATGGATCTGAACATTCATGCCACAATAAAGAAAAATTACATGGATAAATATGTTTTGTAGCATTCCACATCAAAAATTCTATTTTTTATCATTTACCTACTTGAGGACGAGCAGGAATTAAGCTTGGGGATGCTTGATACGTCTCCAACGTATCTATAATTTTTGATTGTTACATGCTATTATATTATCTGTTTTGGATGTTTTATATGCATTAACATGCTATTTTGTATTATTTTTGGGACTAACTTATTAACCTAGAGCCCAGTGCCAGTTTCAATTTTTTTCCTTATTTTCGAGCTTCACAGAAAAGGAATACCAAATGGAATAAAACCTTCGCGATGATTTTTCTTGGACTGGTCGACACCCATGAGACTTGGAGTGGAAGTCAGAAGAGCCACGAGATGGCCACAAGGGTGGAGGGCACGCCCCCTACCTTGTGGGCCCCTCGGTGACCCCTTAACCTAGGTCTTCCTCCTATATATTCACATTTATTCCCAAACCACCAGAGGCATCCACGAAAACACTTCTCCACTGCCGCAACCTTCTGTTCCGTGAGATGCCATCTTGGGGCATTTTCTGGCATCTTGCCGGAGGGGGATTCGATCGGGTAGGGCTTCTACATCAACTCCATTGCACTTCCGATGGAGCGTGAGTAGTTTACTTCAGACCTATGGGTCCATAGCTAGTAGCTAGATGGCTTCTTCTCTCTCTGTGATGCTCAATACCATGTTCTCCTCTATGTTCTTGGAGATCTATCTAATGCAATCTTCTTTTGTGGTGCGTTTGTCGAGATTCGATGAATTTTGGATTTATGATCATCTTATCTATGAATATTTTTGAATCTTCTCCGAATTCTGTTATGCATAACTTCATATCTTTCTAATTCTCTTCGAACTATCGGTTTAGTCTGGCCAACTAGATTGGTTTTTCTTGCAATGGGAGAAGTGCTTAGCTTTGGGTTCAACCTTGCGGTGTCATTTCCCTGTGATGGTAGGGGCAACAAGGCACAGATTGTATTGTTGCCATCAAGGATAAAAAGATGGGTTTTACATCATATTAATTGAGTTTATTCCTCTACATCATATCATCTTACTTAATGCAATTTACCTTATCTATATTCCAATTCTTGCCGTTTCCGGCACTAAGTTATTTTATTCCTCGTTGTCCTATTTTTGTCTCCGTGTGTTGTTGTCTTTGTCATGCATCCCATATCATGTCATCATGTGCTGCATTTGCATACGTGTTCGTCTCATGCATCCGAGCATTTTCCCCATTGTCCGTTTTGCATTCCGGCGCTCCTATGTCCTTCGGTGGTCCTTTCTACCTCTTTTCGTGTGCAGGTGTTAAACGTTTTCGGATTGGACCGAGACTTGTCATGCGGCCTTGGTTTACTACCGGTAGACCGCCTGTCAAGTTTCGTACCATTTGGACTTCGTTTGATACTCCAGCGGTTAACCGAGGGACCGAAAAAGCCTCGTGTGTGTTGCAGCCCAACACCCTTCCAAAGTGGCCCAAAACCCACCTAAACCTGTCCCATCATCTAGAGCGTTCGATCATGATCGTGTGGCCGAAAACCGCACTCCATTTAGAGCTTCCTAGCTCCCTCTACCTATAAAACTAGATCCCCTTCCAAAAATCCCAGGTCTCCTCTCCCCCCTAACCCTAGAAAACTCCTCGCGCCGCGCCGGACATGTCTGTCCGTGTCGGATGCCTCTCCGCCGCCGCCCGCAGCCACTCGTAGGCTGCCACGTGGCCTCCAGCCGGCCTCCACCACGCGCGGCCCGCCCGGCCCGCAGCTGGCCCCCGAGGCCCATCCGGATCCGCCGCCGCCCGCCTTCGTCCTCCTCCACTCCGGCTCGCCGCGCCGCCGCAGAATCCGCGCCGGCCGCAGCTCCTCGTCGCCGGCCGGAGGCGAGCTCCTTGCCGACCCGCATCGCCAAGCTCCAGTGCCGCCCCGCCGACGACCCACGCCGCCCCGGCCTCCCTCAAGCCCGGCAAGTCCTCCCCCGGCGAGCTTCTCCTCTCTCTGACCGTCACGAGCTCCTCCGCTGAACAGTAACTCCGACGAACCTCGGGATCCGCGCTGGCTGGATCTGGATCTAAATCTCGGTTGATTTTTTTCCCTAAACCCTAGATTTTTGCTATCTTTGGCATGCCATAACTTGTGTATCGTAGCTCCGATTCGTGCGTGTAGCATATCAAAATGTTCGTCTCGGCGAGTACATCATTTCATCTCACTGCATCATTTTTATTTGAGCTCATCTTGATGCCCGAAATGTCATTGGAAGAGGGCTATGCGAGGAATATGTCAGATCTGTTTCAGCAAATGGCCTTTTGTCATTTTTGCCATGATTAATGTGTGCATGCCATGGTCCTGAGCTCTTCATGTGTTTTGATGAATGCCATGCCATCTTTACAGGGGTGTATGCCATGTATTTTTGTGATATTTGTGGTCACTAGCACAAGCATGCAAAGTAGCGTAATTGTTGATGCTGATTTCAGGGACTTTGAATTTCTCCAAGTCCTTGTCCTGTTTTTGTTTTTATGCCATATGTTCATGTTGTTTCCTAGTGATCCGTGCCTCTTTTGAGGATGATCAGTAAGGATGTTTTGTTAACATTGTGGTGCTCTATTAATCCATATCTTAGTTTGCATTTATGGAGCACCCTAGCTTGAGCCAATCGAGCTCTACGTTTGCTATAAAATGTTCCTGGCAGATTGTTGACATGTTTAGCGATTTTGCCGAGGATGTTGTTATTGATCCGTGCATGCTATGTTGTTGTTCTTGCCATGTCTAGCTTCTATGCCATGTCTTCTTCATGGGTGTATGCTTAGTATGTCATGCCCTGCTCTATAGTGAGTGCATCGAGCTCGTAAACATGCCTACTCGTTAATCTATTTTGCATGCTCCAGTTTTTCACTAAGTCTGAATCTGTTTGTGTTTTTGCTATGTTCACATGCTTGCAATTGTATTTTCTGATCCCTTTTGGCTCAAGGTCACTAAGGGACTTTTGTTATATGCTTAGAGTAGCTTCATTACATGTATTTGTTTGCCATGATATGTTCCTGTAGCAGGTAGGTTTCATGCTCTAAAGATTGCTTCCTGATGATAAATTCCTGATTTGTTGTTATTTCACTAAGTCTGAAACCTGTCATCATTTGCACTTTTGCAATGCTTGTTTGAACCTGTTATTGAGTGAATTAGCCATAGCTCAGTGTTCATCTTTTGTCAAGCATCATGAGTGGATCCCTGCCATGTATTTTTGGCTATTTTTGAGTGCTGTAGCATATTTATCTTGATGCATTTATTTGGTCACTTGCTGTTTATCGCAGACCGGTGCCATATTTGTTTTGCTTGCCATTTCAAAACCGTGCATCCGATTCCAGTGATATTTATATCGATTTCAACTAAAATCAACTCAAATTTCCAGTGGCACTCTTGGATTTCCATGTTGAGGCCAGGTTCAATCATTCCTTTGCAAATCTTGCATATGCATCACATATCGCGTCCCGCATACCGTACCATGATTGCATCATGTAGTTTGAACATTGCACGTGGTTGATTGTGTTCCTTTTTGCTTGTTGTTATTGCTTGGGTAGATCCGGGAGACAAGTTCGTGAATGAGGAGCCCGTTGAGTTCGCCTACAAGGATCGAGGCAACTCTGAGAATTTTGTAGGCAGGATGACCATACCCTCGAAATCACTTCTATCTTTGCTTGCTAGATGCTCGCTCTTTTGCTATGCCTATGCTATGATACCTACCACTTGCTTATCATGCCTCCCACATTGCCATGTCAAACCTCTAACCCACCATGTCCTAGCAAACCGTTGTTTGGCTATGTTACCGCTTTGCTCAGCCCCTCTTATAGCGTTGCTAGTTGCAGGTGAAGATTGGAGATCGTTCCTTGTTGGAACATTGTTTATTGTTGGGATATCACAATATTATATTGTTTATCTTAATGCAACTACATACTTGGTAAAGGGTGGATATCTCGGTCTTACGCCTAGTGTTTTGTTCCACTCTTGCCGCCCTAGTTTCCGTCATATCGGTGTTATGTTCCCGGATTTTGCGTTCCTTACACGGTTGGGTTATAATGGAAACCCCTTGACAGTTCGCCTTGAATAAAACTCCTCCAGCTATGCCCAACCTTGGTTTTACCATTTTCCACCTAGCCTCTTTTTCCCTTGGGTTTCCGGAGCCCAAGGGTCATCTTTATTAAACCCGCCCGGGCCAGTGCTCCTCTGAGTGTTGGTCCAAACTAGAGCCCCTTGCAGCGCCACCTCGAGGAAACTCCTGGGCTGGTTTTAGTTGTACGGATTGCTTATCTGAGTGTGCCCTGAGAACGAGATATGTGCAGCTCCTATCGGGATTTGTCTGCACATTCGGGCGTTGTTGCTGGACTTGTTTTACCATTGTCGAGGATGTCTTGTAACCGGGATGCCGAGTCTGATCGGATTGTCTTGGGAGAAGGAATATCCTTCGTTGACCATGAGAGCTTGTGATGGGCTAAGTTGGGACTCCCCTGCAGGGATTTGAACTATCGAAAGCCCTGCCCGCGGTTATGGGCAGATGGGAATTTGTTAATGTCCGGTTGTAGATAACCTGAAACTTAACTTAATTAAAATGCACCAACCGCGTGTGTAACTGTGATGGTCTCTTCTCGGCGGAGTCCGGGAAGCGAACACGGTGTTGGAGTAATGCTTGACATAGGTTGTTCTAGGATCACTTCTAGATCATAGTTGTTCGACCGTGCTTTTGCCTCCTCTTCTCGCTCTTTTTTTGCGAATATGTTAGCCACCATATGTGCTAGTCGCTTGCTGCAGCTCCACATCATACATTTACCTTACCCATAAGCTTAAATAGTCTTGATCGCGAGGTTGTAAGATTGCTGAGTCCCCGTGACTCACAGATTCCTTCCTAAACTAGATGCAGGGACCGATGATACCATTCCAGATGATATGACCGTGCTCAAGTGGGAGTTCGATGAAGACTCTCGTCGTTACTATGTGTCTTCCCCAGATGATCAGTAGTGGTGCCCAGTTGGGGGCGATCGGGGACTTTGTCGCATTTGGGGGTTGATCTTTATTTTGGTACCGTAGTCGGACCCTAACTGTATTGGATGAATGTAATGACTTATTTATGTATTTGTGTGACGTGGCGAGTGTAAGCCAACTATGTACCTTTTCCCCTTTATTTATTTACATGGGTTGTTGTGAAGATTACCTCACTTGCGACATTGCTTTCAATGCGGTTATGCCTCTAAGTCATGCTTCGACACGTAGGAGATATAGCCGCATCGAGGGCGTTACAAGTTGGTAATCAGAGCCTTCCCCGACTTTAGGAGCCCCCAGCTTGATCGAATCGCTGGCGTTGTTGGGTCTAGAAAAATGTTTTGAGTCAACTAGGATTATATATATCAGAGAGTTAGGAATTCTTTTTACTCCTCAGTCCCTTCGATCGCTCTGGTGAGGCATCCTAACATAGAGTTTTGACTCTTCTCTTCTCAAATTTCACTTTAAAATTTTGGATCACAGCGGGTATCTTGGAATCGTTCCGATGGTTTTGTGACGAGAACATTGTCTTGGTGCCTCTTGACATTTTAGGGGTTGTGGAAGTGTCCCGGGGAGTTGAGCTCCGAGGTGTTGTCGTCACAATTTTATCGTTGATATTCTGGAATACCTGAGTTTCGCCGACATCGAAAATCTCTTTTATGCAGTTGTTGGTGAGATAACCTCGACGCCACCCAGTACTGGGGCGGGAGTTCGGGAGTATTGCCATAACTCGTATAACGGATGCTTTTCGAAGGTTGAGGTAAATGATTTCCGAAGGTTTCTCGGTTATGTGTTGAAGGATGGATACAGCTGCATGTAGGATTTGCTAGATTTGGGTGAGATATTATGCTTCCCCTGTATCCCCAACACCTGATTGCATAACCGAAAAGGTTCGGGAGTTTCATAGGTGGGAATTCTTGTAGCTCTAGTTTTTCTTCCGCGGATATTTGGTTTGGGATTGGGTAATCCTCACCAAGTATTTGTTCTTGTCCGTACCTTGTTTTTATTCTTCTACCTCAATTCTAAGTGGCTTCTCAATTTATGGAAATGTGACCATTTCAATTGGAATGCATTCGTTCATTTTGTTCGGATGTGAAGACTATATGTTGCAATTTCAACCCGTTTGATTCAGCTTAAATATTTGTCTGTCAAGATGCTAACAAATGTCAACCTCTTCAGGATGGCTCCTCCAACGCGCACGACTCCGAATCCTGATCTGCCACCACCACCTCCACCTCCGGAGGCATGGGAAGCTGTGATGGCCGCTACCAATGCAAACACGCAGCTGATCATGCAAATTCTGCAAGAGCGCAACCAAGGCCATGGCAACAATCAGAATCAGTTTGCTACACTCAACCAGTTCCTTGCTAACCAGCCAAAGACCTTCAGCAACTATGTCGAGGCCTCAGACGCTGATGATTGGCTCATGGACATATGCAAGCATTTCGAGTGCAGTAACGTCAGGCCTGAGGACTTTGTCAAGTTTGCCTCCTTCCAACTCAAAGACCAAGCTGCAGAGTGGTTTCAGCAATACAAAGATTCTAGAGGAGGCCATGTGATTACCTGGGATGAATTCCGTCAAGACTTCGAAGCTCATCATATTCCTCAAAGTGTGGTTGAGAGCAAGCGTGAGAAATTCCGCAACCTGAAGCAAGGCACTATGTTTGTTTACCAGTACAACATCATGTTTCGGAAGCTCGCCCGTTTCGCTAAGCAAGACGTCCCTGACGAGAAGAGCATGATATACCAGTTCAGGGGTGGTCTCATACAAGAACTCCAGCTAGCTCTCGTCCTTTTTGAGCCCAAGAAGTACGATGATTTTTACAATATGGCAATGAAGCAAGAGGCTGCCCAAATGAAGTGTGATGCTTCCAAGAAGCGAGGCAGAGATGCAACTCCTTCTTCCTCAACTCAAGTGGCTAAGCAGCAAAAGTATTGGCTGCCTCCTCCTCCGTTCCGTCAGCCTTATCAGCAGAAGAGCAAAGGTGGCAATGGATCTTCCCACCCATCCAACCCTGGCTTTCAGAACAAGACTTCGTCTCAAGCTCCAAGATCAAGTGCTCCGTATCACCGTCCGCTCTCGGAGGTCGCGTGCAACAAGTGCCAACGAAAGGCTCACTATGACAACAAATGCTTCAATCAGGTGTGTCTTCCTCCTCCTCCTCCTGTGAGATCTGCAAGTACCGCAGTGGTCAAGGATAACCCCAAGTACGCCAAGGTCAACATGGTGAATGCAGCTCAGGAAGAGGACTCGTCAGATGTCATCATGGGTAACCTTCCTGTTAACGATATTCCTGCAAGAGTTCTTTTTGACACTGGTGCATCGCATTGTTTCATCTCAAGACCTTTTGCATCCAAGCATGATTTTGTTACTCAAGTGTTGCCGAAACCTTTGGCTATTGTCTCTCTGGCCCGTCAAATGACTTCTCGAGTATGCGTTCCGGATGTTTCAATCACATTGGGTGACTATAAGTTCTTGTCTTCTCCTAATGTTCTTGGTGACTCGGATATCGACCTTATTCTCGGAATGGATTGGCTTCCTAAGAACATGGCTCAGCTTGATTGTGCTGCCAGGCAGATTCAATTGACTCATTCGTCTGAGGATGTAATTGTCTTTGCCGCAAGGGATGATACCATTCGTTTGTTTTCTCTCAATGAGAAGGATGAACTGGATGCCATCTCTCAAATTCCAGTCGTTTGCGAATATCAAGATGTCTTTCCAGAAGAGCTTCCAGGAATGCCTCCGCACCGGCCAGTTGAATTCGTCATCGATCTTGAGCCTAGCACGAAACCTGTTTGCAAACGTCCTTACAAGTTGGGACCTAAAGAGTTGAAGGAGCTGAAGAAGCAACTCGATGAACAAGAGCGTATGGGTCTCATCCGACCTAGTTCTTCTCCGTGGGGTTGTGGAGTTCTTTTTGTGAAGAAGAAGGATGGAACGGACCGACTATGTGTCGACTACCGTCCATTGAACAAGAAGACTATAAAGAACAAGTACCCACTTCCCAACATCAACGAGCTGTTTGAACAACTTAAAGGTGCTCAAGTATTCTCCAAGCTTGACCTCCGTATGGGCTATCATCAGATTCACATTCTGAAGAAGATATCCCCAAGACAGCGTTCAGAACAAGCTATGGTTCATATGAATACACTGTCATGTCTTTTGGCCTCGTCAACGCTCCTCCGACATTCTCTCGCATGATGAATTTCATCTTCAACCCCTACACAAATGACTTCGTCTTGGTCTACCTCGATGACATTTTGGTCTTTTCCAAGAACAAGGAAGATCATGCCAAACACTTGCCTTTGGTTTTGGATAAGCTCAGAGAACATCAGTTCTACGCCAAGTTTTCAAAGTGCGAGTTTTGGCTCAATGAGGTTCTCTACCTTGGGCATATCATCTCTGTCAAGGGCATTGCTGTGAATCCTAAGAAGGTGTCTACAATTGTGAATTGGGAACCACCTCAGAATGTGAAGCAACTCCGCAGCTTCCTTGGTCTCGCAAGCTATTGTCGATGGTTCATTGAGAACTTCTCAAAGATCGCAAAGCCTCTCTCCAACCTTCTCCAGTATCACGTCAAGTACGTTTGGTCTCCTGAATGTGACATTGCTTTCAACACCCTGAAAGAGAAATTAGTCACTACTCCAGTTTTGACTCCTCCTGATGAATCCAAACCGTTTGAGGTCTTCTGTGACGCCTCTCTTCAAGGTCTTGGTGCAGTGTTGATGCAAGAGAAGAAAGTTATGGCTTATACTTCTCGCCAGTTGAAGCCCAATGAAAATAGCTACCCCACTGATGACCTCGAGTTGGTGGCAGTTGTTCATGCTCTGTTGACTTGGAGACATCTCTTATTGGGAAGAAAAGTGGACATCTTCACTGACCACAAGAGTCTCAAGTACATCTTCACTCAGCCCAATCTCAACCTCAGGCAGACTCGTTCGGTCGAAATGATTCAAGAGTATAATCTGAGTATCGAATATACTCCAGGCAAGGCCAATGTAATTGCTGGCGCATTGAGCAGGAAGGCTTAGTGCAACTGTTTGATTCTCAAGCCTTACTAACCCGAGCTTTGCGAAGCTTTCCGCAAACTCAATCTGCAAGTTGTTCCTCAAGGTTTCCTCGCCAACCTCCAAGTCTCTCCTACTTTGGAAGATCAGATTCGCGAGGCTCAACTTCTTGATGCTATGGTGAAGAAGGTGAAGATTGGGATTGCCAAGAGTCAACCTAAGTACAAGTGATATTGCCTTGATGACAAGGATGCTCTATTCTTCGAGGATCGCATTGTTGTGCCTAAAGTTGATCTTCATAAAGCCATTATGAACGAGGCTCACAATTCACTCCTCTCCATCCACCCTGGAAGTACAAAGATGTACCATGACCTCAAGCAGTCATATTGGTGGAATCGAATGAAGCGCGAGATAGCTCAGTTCGTGAATGAATGTGATATCTGCAGAAGAGTTAAAGCAGAACACCAACGACTAGCTGGTCTCCTCCAACCTCTTGCCATTCTAGAATGGAAGTTTGACCACATTGGGATGGACTTCGTGACTGGATTTCCAAAGTCCAAGCGTGGCAATGATGCTATATTTGTTGTCATCGACAAACTCACTAAAGTGGATCATTTCCTTCCTATCAAAGAATCCATCACAGCAGCTCAATTGGCAGAGCTTTATACCTCTCGGATTGTCTCTCTACATGGCATTCTAAAGTTGATTTCTTCAGATGGTGGCAGCATCTTTACCTCGAAGTTTTGGGATTCTTTTCAGTAGGCCATGGGCACCAACATCCGTTTCAGCACAGCTTTTCATCCCCAAACTAGTGGCCAAGTCGAGCGTGTCAATCAAATTCTTGAAGATATGCTCAGGGCTTGCGTTATCTCTTTCGGTATGAAGTGGGAAGATTGCCTTCCATATGCCGAGTTCTCCTACAACAATGGCTTCCAAGCGAGTTCTGGCAAGGCCCCATTTGAAATTCTCTATGGCAAGAAGTGTCGTACTCCTCTTAACTGGTCAGAGACTGGTGAACGTCAACTTTTTGTAAATGACTTGATCACAGAGGCAGAAGAGATGTGCAAAGTCATTCATGATAACCTCAAAGCAGCGCAATCGCGCCAGAAGAGCTACTATGATAGTAAGCATCGGGATTTGGCTTTCGAGATCGGAGACCATGTCTACCTCTGGGTCTCTCCAATGAAAGGTACTTGTCGCTTCGGTATCAAAGGGAAGCTTGCCCCTAGATACGTGGGTCCTTTCAAGATCGTCAGCAAGAGAGGCGATCTTTCCTATCAACTTGAGCTTCGCTCCAACTTTGCAAACGTGCACGACGTGTTTCATGTGTCTCAACTCCGCAAGTGCTTCAAGACCCCTGACCGCACCGTCAACTTTGAAGACATTGATCTCCAAGAAGCCCTTTCTTATCGTGAGCACCCAGTTGCTATTCTTAAAGAAGCTGAGCGCAAGACTCGCAACAAGTCAATCAAATTCCTCAAAGTCAAGTGGTCACACCATTCCGGCCGTGAAACCACCTGGGAACGCGAGGATCACCTCCGTTCTGAGTACCCGGAGTTTTTCAAGTCCTAGATCTCGGGACGAGATGCTTTTGTAGTGGTGGAGTGTTGTAACACCCCGGATGTAATTTACGTTATCTGTATTCCAACTCTTGCCGTTTCCGGCACTAAGTTATTTTATTCCTCATTGTCGGGTTTTTGTCTCCGTGTGTTGCTATCTTTGTCATGCATCTCATATCATGTCATCATGTGCATTGCATTTGCATACGTGTTCGTCTCATGCATCCGAGCATTTTCCCCGTTGTCCGTTTTGCATTCCGGCGCTCCTATGTCCTCCGGTGGTCCTTTCTACCTCTTTTCGTGTGTGGGTGTTAAACGTTTTCGGATTGGACCGAGACTTGTCATGCGGCCTTGGTTTACTACCGGTAGACCGCCTGTCAAGTTTCGTACCATTTGGACTTCGTTTGTTACTCCAACGGTTAACCGAGGGACCGAAAAGGCCTCGTGTGTGTTGCAGCCCAACACCCTTCCAAAGTGGCCCAAAACCCACCTAAACCTGTCCCATCATCTAGAGCGTTCGATCACGATTGCATGGCCGAAAACCGCACTCCATTTGGAGCTTCCTAGCTCCCTCTACCTATAAAACTAGATCCCCTTCCAAAAATCCCGGGTCTCCTCTCCCCCCTAACCCTAGAAACCTCTTCGCGCCGCACCGGACATGTCCGTCCGTGTCGGATGCCTCTCTGCCGCCACCCGCAGCCACTCGTAGGATGCCACGTGGCCTCCCACCGGCCTCCACCGCGCGCGGCCAGCCCGGCCCGCAGCTGGCCCCTGAGGCTCATCCGGATCCGCCGCCGCGGCCCGCCTTTGTCCTCCTCCACTCCGGCTCGCCGCGCCACCGCAGAATCCGCGCCAGCCGCAGCTCCTCGTCGCCGGCCGGATGGGAGCTCCTTGCCGACCAGCATCGCCAAGCTCCAGCGTCGCCCCGCCGATGACCCGCGCCGCCCCGGCCTCCCTCAAGCCCGGCAAGTCCTCCCCGGGCGAGCTCCTCCCCTCTCCGGCCGTCACGAGCTCCTCCGGTGAACATTAACTCCGGCGAACCTCGGGATCCGCGCCGGCTGGATCTAGATCTAGATCTCGGTTGATTTTTTCCTGAAACCCTAGATTATTGCCATCTTTGACATGCCATAACTTCTGCATCGTAGCTCTGATTCGTGCGTGTAGCATATCAAAATGTATGTCTCAACGAGTACATCATTTCATCTCATTGCATCATTTTCATTTGAGCTCATCTTGATGCCCAAAATGTCGTTGGAAGAGGGCTATGTGAGGAATATGTCAGATCTGTTTCAGCAAATGGCCTTTTGTCATTTTTGTCATGATTAATGTGTGCATGCTATGATCCTGAGCTCTGCATGTGTTTTGATGAATGCCATGCCATCTTTACAGGGGTGCATGCCATGTATTTTTGTGATATTTGTGGTGACTAGCACAAGCATGCAAAGTAGCGTAATCGTTGATGCTGATTTCAGGGACTTAGAATTTCTCTAAGTCCTTGTCCTGTTTTTGTTTTTATGCCATATGTTCATGTTGTTTCCTAGTGATCCGTGCCTCTTTTGAGGATGATCAGTA
This sequence comes from Triticum urartu, assembly GCF_003073215.2. NCBI lineage: Eukaryota > Viridiplantae > Streptophyta > Magnoliopsida > Poales > Poaceae > Triticum > Triticum urartu. Next base: position 310,288,754 of record NC_053025.1, read on the forward strand.
AGGATGTTTTGTTAAAATTGTGGTGCTCTATCAATCCATGTGTTTGTTTGAATTTATGGAGCAGCCTAGCTTGTCAATCGAGCTCTAATTTTGCTATAAAATGTTCCTGGCAGATTGTTGACATGTTTAGCGATTTTGCCGAGGATGTTTTTATTGATCCGTGCATGCTATGTTGTTGTTCTTGCCATGTCTAGCTTCTATGCCATGTGTTCTTCATGGGTGTATGCTTAGTTTGTCATGCCATGCTCTGTAGTGAGTGCATCGAGCTCGTAAACATGCCTACTTGTTAATCTGTTTTGCATGCTCCAGTTTTTCACAGTCTGAATCTGTTTGTGTTTTTGTTATGTTCACATGCTTGTAATTGTATTTTATGATCCCTTTTGGCTCAAGGTAACTAAGGGACTTTTGTTATATGCTTAGAGTAGCTTCATGCCATGCCTTTCTTTGCCATGATATGTTCCTGTAGCAGGTAGTTTTCATGCTCTAAAGATTGCTTCCTGATGATAAATTCCTGATTTGTTGTTATTTCACCAAGTCTGAAACCTGTCATCATTTGCACTTTTGCCATGCTTGTTTGAACCTGTTATTGAGTGAATTAGCCGTAGCTCAGTGTTCATCTTTTGTCAAGCATCATGAGTGGATCCCTGCCATGTATTTTGTTGCTATGTTTGAGTGCTGTAGCATATTTATCTTGATGCATTTAGTTGGTCACTTGTTGTTTATCGCAGACCGGTGCCATATTTGTTTTGCTTACCATTTCCAAACCGTGCATCCGATTCCGGTGATCTTTATATTGATTTCAACCGAAATCAACTCACCTTTCCAGTGGCACTCTTGGATTTCCATGTTGAGGCCAGGTTCAATCATTCCATTGCAAATCTTGCATATGCATCACATATCACATCCCGCATATCATACCATGATTACATCATGTAGTTTGAGCATTGCACGTGGTTGATTGTGTTCCTTTTTTGCTTGTTGTTCTTGCTTTGGTAGAGCCAGGATACGAGTTCGTGAACGAGGAGCCCGTAGAGTTCACCTACGAGGATCAAGGCAACTCTAAGAATTTTGCAGGCAAGATGACCATACCCTCGAAATCACTTCTATCTTTGATTGCTAGATGCTCGCTCTTTTGCTATGCCTATGCTACGATACCTACCACTTGCTTATCATGCCTCCCACATTGCTATGTCAAACCTCTAACCCACCATGTCCTAGCAAACCGTTGTTTGGCTATGTTACCGCTTTGCTCAGCCCCTCTTATAGTGTTGCTAGTTGCAGGTGAAGATTGGAGATCCTTCCTTGTTGGAACATTGTTTATTGTTGGGATATCACAATATTATCTTGTTTATCTTAATGCACCTATATACTTGGTAAAGGGTGGAAGGCTTGGCCTTATGCCTAGTGTTTTGTTCCACTCTTGCCGCCCTAGTTTCCGTCATATCGGTGTTATGTTCCCGGATTTTGCGTTCCTTACACGGTTGGGTTGTAATGCCCAACCTTGGTTTTACCATTTGCCACCTAGCCTAATTTCCCTTGTGTTTCCGGAGCCCAAGGGTCATCTTTATTAAACCCCCCCGGGCCAGTGCTCCTCTGAGTGTTGGTCCAAACTAGAGCCCCTTGCAGCGCAACCTCGGGGAAACTCGAGGGCTGGTTTTAGTTGTACGGATTGCTTATCTGAGTGTACCTTGTGAACGAGATATGTACAGCTCCTATCGGGATTTTTCGGCACATTCGGGCGGTGTTGCTGGACTTGTTTTACCATTGTCGAGGATGTCTTGTAACCGGGATGCCGAGTCTGATCGGATTGTCTTGGGAGAAGGAATATCCTTCGTTGACCGTGAGAGCTTGTGATGGGCTAAGTTGGGACTCCCCTGCAGGGATTTGAACTTTCGAAAGCCGTGCCCGCGGTTATGGGTAGATGGGAATTTGTTAATGTCCGGTTGTAGATAACCTGAAACTTAACTTAATTAAAATGCACCAACCGCGTGTGTAACCGTGATGGTCTCTTCTTGGCGGAGTCTGGGAAGCGAACACGGTGTTGGAGTAATGCTTGACGTAGGTTGTTCTAGGATCACTTCTGGATCATAGTTGTTCGACCATGCTTTTGCCTTGCGAATATGTTAGCCACCATATATGCTAGTCGCTTGCTGTAGGTCCACATCATACATTTACCTTACCCATAAGCTTAAATAGTCTTGATCGTGAGGGTGTGAGATTGCTGAGTCCCCGTGACTCACAGATTCCTTCCTAAACTAGATGCAGGGACCGATGATACCGTTCCAGATGATATGACCGAGCTCAAGTGGGAGTTCGATGAAGACTCTCGTCATTAGTATGTGTCTTTCCCAGATGATCAGTAGTGGTGCCCAGTTGGGGGCGATCGGGGACTTTGTCGCATTTGGGGGTTGATCTTTATTTTGGTACCGTAGTCGGACCATGAGAGTATTGGATGAATGTAATGACTTATTTATGTATTTGTGTGACATGGCGAGTGTAAGCCAACTATGTACCTTTTCCCCTTTATTTATTTACATGGGTTGTTGTGAAGATTACCTCACTTGCGACATTGCTTTCAATGCGGTTATGCCTCTAAGTCGTGCTTCGACACGTAGGAGATATAGCCGCATCGAGGGCGTTACAATAAGTTTCCGATTTACTATTTTGTAATATTTTACTTGCCGATCTATAAACCAAAAAACACAAAAATATTTACTCTATGTTTGTTTAGTTTTATCTATCTCTATCAGATCTCACTTTTGCATGTCATGGTGAAGGGACTGACAACCCCTTTATCGCGTTCGGTGCAAGTTGTTTGATTGTTATTGTAGGTACTGGTGATTTGTGCGTTGTTTCCTACTGGATTGATACCTTGGGTCTCTAACTGAGGGAAATGCATATCTCTACATTGTTGTATCACACTTTCCTCTTCAAGGGAAAAACCAACGCAAGCTCAAGAAGTAACAGACGTCGACTTCGTGCCGGTGTCCAAGTCCCCCATGGTGCATGCAGACCAGCGGTTCAACCTGGCGATCCTAAAGGAGGACCGGGAGTCAGAGCCTCAACTTGACGTGGAACACGCAAATGCCGCTGCCATCGAGGCCCTTATGCAGGCGGAACTGGATGTCATGGACGTGAACTAAGCGGCGGAGGCTCAACTTGATGCGGAGCGCGCAAATGCCGCTGCCATCATGACCCCCCTCCGGGCGGAACCGCACGTCTCGGACTTGAACCGGGTGGCAAAGGCTCGACTCGACATGGAGCGCATGGATGCCGCTTCCATCGAGGCCCTCCTACAGGCATAACCGCACGTCCTGGACTTGAACCGGGCGGCGAAGGCTCGACTCGACGTGGAGCGCGTGGATGCGGCTTCCATCGAGGCCCTCATACAGGAGGAACTGAATGTCATGGACGTGAACTAGGCAGTGCTCACGTCCGTGAAGAGCGCCCACATCCTCCGCGTGAACGAATAGATGGAGGCCGAGGACAACCACGGTGCAGAGACACACGTCGGTAGCTACGGCTTGTTCACGCCGACAACCAAAGATGACGAGGTCGGCTTGTTCCACGAGGAGTGATAGTTTTTATTTATGTTGTTGTTTTTATGGATCTTTTGCTATGTAAAAACATATATTTATGCAAGTCACCTGACTTTCATCATTTGGGTCAGTCGACCATTTCAGGCGGTTGGATGAATATCCTACGTCTCCCAACCCTTCTTCCTCACATCTTCTTCTTCCCGAACTGACCACAGCACGGGCCGCACAGATCTTCCCCAACATGCGGTTGGATAAACATATTGTATGAACGAAAATTATGTGTCAGTGGTAGGATGGCTGAGTTTGGTTTGATCACATGAGGTAGCACGTGTCACTGAGGGTCTGTTCCCTTGGTTTGGTTTGCGGCGTGCAGGAGCGAATGTGTGAGGGTGCAGTGCGCTCGCGATAGTCGTGCACAAGTGTACCCCCTTCTCATTTTGAAAAACTTTAGGCAAGCTTGGCAAAAAAGAAAGGTGAGGTTTTCCTTCGCAGGATTGATCGATACAATTCCTCGTTTGACGTGTCAATTAATGCGTATTTTTTACTCCAACGCCCAAAGAGCTAACCATCTCACTCCTCATTGCTACATTAATGCAACACCATGCAAACCAACCTTCTCATTTCCGCATGCATGCAAGGGTATATTAATGTCCTTGGTTGCTAGTACGAGGCAAACCTCATTCATTTTGCCTCGATTAGTGTTAGTGGCCCTTTGCAATTTGTAATTTTGATACTGGCATTGTATACAAAAAATGGAGGTAGTAACTATTTGACTTCCCCATTGCGGTGACGTCGACGGTATCTCGAACATTGTGACTTTGGCGAAGTGCGATCGACGGAGCACACTATTGAGGGAGACCATGGTAAGTCGTTCGCAAGTGTCTCCTGCAAGCCGAGACAACCGCCTTCTTTGCATCCAGGAAGTATATTGAACCAAAGGGAGTAAATGTGCTACTACACAATACCGTCATCCGTCCAGCTTAGTGCGGTAAAGGTGGTTTCTCAAACAATATGATGGAGAAGCGTAGTTAGCGAAGAGTGAAATGATGGTTGCTTCGTCCGTGCTTTGTGATTTCACGCCTCACTACTTTGTGATTTCTAATAGAGGGGCTAGGGGAGAAGACTCTATGCTCTATACTGTACATGCGTCCAAGCATGGGAGAAAGAGGAGAGAGGTTGGATTTTTCTATTCCTTCAATCAATCAATTAGGGAGCTCTGATTCCCTCTTTTTGGCTTTGAAATCACCCTCCACAATGGTTCCCATCGATGCCAAAAGCTATTTTCACATTTGGCTACACATTATGGATGCCCTGAACTGTACCACTTGGTTTTGCTCCTATGTGCTATATATACAAATCTCGATTATATTGATCTAAAAAATTATATCAAGATTAATAAAAAGGAGGTTATTTTTCGCGCGGAAGGCGGGGGAGGTTTCTTATTTTTAGAGGACATTGGCATGGTAGTTTGCTAACATGCGGTCGCACGTGTGAGTGATTTACCAAGCCGATCTGCGTCCCACATGAGGCAGAACAACAATAGAAGAAACACATGGTTAACTTTAAGAAGAAGATGAGAAGCGGATTCATCAATGAGTGAAATGAAGGTTGCTTTGTCCCTCGAACTTCTTTTTTTAGCATCACTTTGTCCCTCCCACGTAACTGCAGAAAAGGTGCAGCTCTGTGATTTGACGCCTCATTTCTCATTACTACGTCGGTGCCATGACCGGGGTGCATAACCCCTGCTGCTCTGCACTGTTATTTTCGATATGGCATGTGGACCCAGTTGCTTGATGTCCCACATGTCGGTGAAAGGGACTAGAACATTTATGAAAGTGAGCACCCCATTCTTACGACGAAGGAGTACACAACATGGTGGCCCAGTGAACTGTTACTTGTACTGTAGTACTACTATAGTTTTGGTGTTTCGCACAATCCATCGATACAAACCCGATTAAACATGTGAGGCGGGATTTTTGCCGCGCGGTAGATAGGGTAGTTTCACATAGTCGGTTTGACACAGAGAGCGAGAGAAAGATGTGAAATCCTTGAATACATAATGGGCCCTTGTGTCTGTGTGTGTGTGTGTAGTCTGGCCATTCATATCACTAGATGATACTAGTCATACATTTCAAAGGCAATTTTAATGTATGAAAACTGAATAATTAAGTAACAATATGAGATCTACATTACAAAAAAAAACAAACTTCTGTGATGATATGTGTTTGTCAAAGTAGGTCACGTTTTGTGTCATGCATGCACATCCATGATAATTTTATGACAAAATCAAGATAGTCATACATGTGTTGTTGTAGATGTGTTCCATGACAATACCAAAATTATCATCACAAAAGTGTTCACTTCCGTGACTATAAATGAAGTGTCATGGAAGTGCTTTCATCAAGGGTAATTGACACGTGGCATCCACCATAATGGCTCGCCGTTAAGCTATTGGGTCTGGTTCTGGATCCGATAACCCGTTAACATCAATGACCAATGGCGATTTTCCACGTGTAAAATTCTCATTGGCCGGAGGAAACACATGTCAGCTCATCATTTGGTCAGATAGGCGCCTACGATATGTTGACACGTGTGATGACCCAACGCTGTCCCATTTATATTACAAAGGCCAGCCCGTTTGACTTGGTCAAAAGCTAGCGAGTTGGCCCCCATGAAAAGCCTGTTAATGGTATGTTCATATATAACCCATTATACGGCCCGGTAACTCACAGCCTGTTATGGCGTTCCCAAAATCAGCCCAATAGCATCATGTGGGCCGTCCGGTATAATACCAACCCGTTTCATTTTCGGCCCATGTATGGCCCACGACATCTTTAAGCCCATACGAGGCCTTTCGTATCTTTGGGCCCTTTAGTGGCCACGGTGACTCTGGCCCATAATAAATAGTAAATTTCTTTATGCCTAGTAACGGCCCATGATTCACATGGGCTGCTTCAGCCCATGTAACCTTTCGGTCTAATGATCGCGCATACATTCTTTGGCTCCTTTCTGGCCCTCGATTACTTCTGGCCCGTTATTGGCCCGTTCCCCTAATGGGCCAAATTTGGCCCGTGGTTAGAATCGTCCCATTTGTGAACTATTAACCCGTTGCGCCTTTTCCAGGCCATCCTGTATTCTGGCCCATTAACGACTTGTTATGCCCATGACAGAATTAAGCCTTTGCTGTCTTCCGACCTATTAACGGCCCGTTACCGTGCTGGCCCGATACCAATTATGATCGTTTACAGCCCATGTAGGCCCATTTATCCGACAACCTGAGGCCCATTGATTCTACGGCCCGTTGGAGGCCCATTTATCCGATGGCCTCTAGGAGGCCCATGGACCCTATGGCCCGTTGGAGGCCCATTTATCCGATGGCCTCTAGGAGGCCCACGGATCCTACGGCTGGTATATGGCCCATGGTTGTTGCGGTCGCTGGCAAACCAAGGAGAAAGAAAACTAGAGAAATAAATAATCTAGAAACTAACGCTAGGCTATTAAGGCTATTGCACAGATTACATCCACTGGGCATCAATGTTTGCCACCAGTTCAAATATAGGGAACACCCTACACTATACAAAAATGGCTTTTTGTTTTCTTAGTTGGTCACTTTATGTTAAGAACTAATTTCGTATCACAACAAAACAAATTACAACCATAAAACTAAAGGATGGTTGGCATACAAGTTAACAGTCCGGCAGATAAATGCACCACTAGAAGTTCAGAAGCTCAGGACATTTGACCTGACTGTTACGTTTTCATGATGTACTGTCCGATGGAGCACCATAATCTTCGCCTTCATTTCTCCTAGGCTCCTGAACAACATAGAAAATGTCTGATAGTCCGGTTTCAAAAGCATGCATATCTTGATGACATTGAACAATGGATGTCCTTGTTTGACAAAGGGTCTCTGTTAGGGAATGGACTTGTGTCTGGAGCACAGATATAGCACTGTTTTGAGCTTGCATATCTTGATCAAGAGGTAGTTTGGATGAGATTGCCTTAACAACCAACCCAATATTACACTGGAATGTGCTTTGGGCATTGTTAGTGGATAGGTACTGACCTACTGCAACAAGAGGTGACATTGCGGTTATAGTTGCCTCGTGACCTTCAGAAGGTAGCGGTTCCACCATTTGTTCGATAGACTGCGGAAAAGTTAAGTTTTTACATTAGTAGTACCAGAACAGAAGATATTAAGGAGGCAGCAAAACCAAACAAAATAGCTTTGATCTATATACAGAACTTATTCTGGTGAACCCGTGTAAAATATAAGTTGTATTTTATTGCAAAGTACATAATAAAACCAGGTTCCAAACATATGACCATGTACCATGGCTAATGTATTTTCTATTTCCTCACATTGTATTGATAGCTAAGGATAAAGAGACAAAGTTTATAATACGGTAAGCATAGTATGACATCATTCATATCACAAAACAACTAAGAATAGACAAACATGCAATTGTTACGTTGTGTAGACAAGTCCAGCATGGAACTAGATTATAGATGAAGATCAAAGGAACATCACTCCTCTCTTTTAAACTTTGTAAGGTGCAATGATATGCTAAGACAATTGTGTATAAAATTGAAAATAGTAATAGAGATTGGTTGCAAGCCATGCAGTTCAATGCACAAGTCAGAGTAAGTAGTAGTTAAAAGGCATGAGGATTAGGGACTTACAACAACGGCCTTGACTAGCGCAGTCATGCCCTTCGTCTTGCTGGTGTGATAGTCCTTGAAGATTTCCGCAACATTTGGTTCAGGTACTTTTTGGTCCTTGCGGACTTTCATCTGTATTTGGAACAAGTTAATATAGATCTGATAATATGACACATCGAAAAGAGTGAAACAACAACTAATTACAAGAGTGTCGCAGTGTGCAATATAGCTACGTGATCTTGTCTTCTATTGGAATTTCACTTTCGTATGGTTGGCCTTGTTCTTTGATCATTTCTTCTACAAGAAGATAGATTTGTGAGGCACATGCATAATTAGAAGTTCAACATGTGATCTGATCACATATATATAATGTACTTACAGATAAATGGTCGAGGAAGGTGTTGAGCTGGGTTTCATCTTTGTCATTCCTGTATTGAATCCATGTTGGGAGGATACGTGGATGACACCAAACGACAACCATTGCCTCTGATACTAACTTGGCTGACTCTGTAGCATCACGTGACCTTTTTAAACCTGCCTCAAAATGGAAATCCTTTCTTCCTCCTCTAGATTTAGTTAACCTATCGAGCATTATCCCTGATGTCTGTTTCCTCTTGCGCCTAGGTGCTAGTCCAACAACGAACATAGAAAGTGTTAGTGTACATCAAACTACGAGACTACATATAAAGAAGCATGCAACTGTAACTTGACTCCAGCAACTACCTTCTTGCTATTGAAGCTCACAAGGTTCATCTGATTTTGCCTACTCGTCTTGTGTCAAGAGTGCTTCGAATGTAGTGTCAGGTGGCAAGGGACCTTGGGAATTTTCCGCTAGCTGAGTTGACAAACAAGTAACTCGTGTAGCTATTGGTATTGTGGAAGGTGTTGCAACAACTAGGGCTAGCACTGCTTGTTTGGTGGCAGCTATTAGTTTCTGTTTGGATTGTTTTGCGGCTGGTGTAGCAGGGGATACCGTGTTTCTACAATTTTTCGGTGGACTTTGACCTTCTATTGCACCATCAGTACCAGCAGAATCTGCATAATTCTTCCGCTTCCTTTTCGTGCGTCCTGAGTACTAACACTATCCCTTGTCATTCTATGTTTCTTCCTCTTTCTCTGTGCCATGTCAAGTCAAGCCGACAAGAATAAGGAATAAAATTTTTGTTCTTCACAACAAATTGATGCGTGATACAGATGAATTGAACTTTGATTATAGACAACCGCATGATAAGAGGATGTAATATGTACGAAAAACAGGTCGACATGAGATAATCAGAACTATGAAGTGTAAACTAAGTAGAAGGCATTTCAATAAATTAGAAGCAGTGCAATGGAAGGTATGCACCATATGAAAGATGCTACAAATATCGCGCTGCCAAGTTAATAGTGTCTTGTCATAACTAGCATTTAAACAGATGTGAAGCAGTACAAGAAATAAATCATATGCAACATGTAAACAACATCACACTACCAAGTTAAAGGTCTCATCATTAGTGCCATTACATATTCACAGCATTGCGTATTCACATCTATGATGTGTAAACTAAGAAGAAGGTATTTCAACAAATTAGAAGCAATGAAATCTAGACACTATATGTAATATGCAATGAATATCACTCTACCAAGTTAAAATTGTCTGGTCATTAGTGCCATTTCAACAAATTAGTAGTACAAGCTAGAAAATAATGCGAGATGTAAACTATATCAGACTGCCAAGTTAAAATGTGTCTTGTGAAAATTGATTGTTGCAGGTTACACAACTGTAGTACTTTCATGTAAGAACATGGTGTGATATTCAGATATTGTATGTTCTAGAAACAGGAACACGTGTCTTATTCACAAGTATAATGTGTAAATTAAGCAAATGGAATTCAACAAAAGTAGAAGCAATACAAGCTAGAAATCATACATAACATGCAACCACATATAACAGTGCCATGTCAGAGGGAGCACCTATGATGGTGGACTAGGGGAGAAGTGCTCATCATCAACACAACTATGTTGAGTGTCTATGCATGTGTTGCCTTCCAAATCTTGTTGTGGTGATAGTGGAGTAGAATGTGTAGAGGCCCTCTATTTTAGTTGTTTCTAAGGAGCACCTTCATCCACTCCCTTGCTAATTTCCTCCCGCTTTATTGATTTTGCATTGTCAAGTAAAACCGACAAGAAAAAGCAATAAAATTCACTTTTCAGAACTCATTCATGCAGGATACTGACAATAACTACTTTGATGTTAGGCAAACACATGATACGAGGATGGAATATGTACGAAAAAACAAGATGACATGGCATATTTACAACTATTTGTGTAAACTAAGCAGAAGCCATTTCAACAAATTAGAAGCAATGCAAGCTAGACACCACATGAAAGATGTAACGAATATGACTCTGCCAAGTTAAAAGCGTCCCATCATAAATGGCGTTTCAAAAAATTAGAAGTAGTGCATTCTATGAATCATATGAAAGATGCAACCAATATCACTCTACATATACTAAAGGTGTCTCGTCATAATTGATTGACGTGGGGTACAAAAAAACAGTAGTTTTATGTAAGGACATGCTTAATAGACAGATGTACTATGTACCAAAAACAAGAAGGCATGTCACATTAACAAGTATAATGTAAAAACTAAACAGAATAGCACATGCAATTTAATAAGATTGGAAGAATTACAATCTAGACACTATATGCAACATGCAACCACATATCACACTGCCAAGTTAGAGCAAGAACCTGCAATGGTGGTGTAGGGGAAATGCTTTCATCAACTATAGAGGTACGTTGACTGTCTTCATCTAGCATTGTTGTTTCTTGAGAATCATGTGGGGAGGCTGTCGCGTGATTTCCGCGGCCACCTATGGGACCGGGTGGCCCCTTGTTGGTTCGGCAGGGGGGCACGGCGCGTTGCACAAGGAGCAGACCGGCGTACGGCAGCGCGTCGGGGAGCACACAAGCGATTTACCCAGGTTCGGGGCGCCGTGAGGCGTAAGACCCTACTCCTGCTTTAGTGGATTGATGGAAGAATGAATGTGGTGGTGCGTTGTACACTTGCCAGGTAAGGGCGCAGCGACTACGCGCGTGTGGTGGCTTGGGGCTGTCAACCTTCCAACCTCTTAACCCCTCCTACGAGTGCCATGGGCCTCCTTTTATAGATTAAGTGGTCACCACAATGGCAAAGTGGTCATTATCCATTGATATGATAGCGAACAGTGCTATCATACCTAATTCTACGGGCTGACAGGGTGCATTAAATACGCTGCTGAGTGTCACATCACTGGCCGCCCGACAAGGTCTATCGGGCTTTCATGCCAGCTCCACACCTGCTCTCTTGACACGTCGCAGGACAGGTCTCATCTGTAGGCTTCTCTGTAGGAAATGGCTGCCATGTGGAGAACCGTTGCCACTTATTCATCTTGTGGCTTGACACCACACTGATTGATGATGTGAGTCGTGTTTGAGCGGTTGATGGGGTAGTTCTGCCCCCGCGAGCACCGACTGGCTCTGTCGGGGAGCCTCGGTTGCTTTCTTTTGGTGGTGGCCTCGCCCCTTGCTGGGCTCGCCTGCCCGGCAAGGGAGGCCCTTCTCTTGGTCCTTCTGAGCTACATGTTGGTTCTTCTGAGCTACATGTTGGTTCTTCAATCTCTTGGTTCTTCAATCTCTGACTTCAGCTGGTGCTTTAATATTCATCTTGTGCGTGTGCACAGTTGGTCAATAGACCCAGGGTTTGTTGCACCGACAGAAGCCCCCGGGCCTGCCCCAAACGCGCCGCTGAGCGTCATAGGGGTAGGGCCTAATAAGTGCACATGCAAAGTTGCTGAAGGGGTTGTCTCCTTAAGTTTTCTGTTGCTGTTTCATCAACCTTGATTCTAGGCCAGTTTCAGGTTTTCCCGCGCATTGTGCGCGATGTCGTGGAAGAACTTGGATCATGTCCCGCGGATTCTCCTCGCACCAAGATCATGGGGGGGAAACCGCTACCCCACTCGCCCCCCATTACGCATGCACCCTGCCACGTGTCTTGCATGCATTGGGCATGGTAGGTGGTGGACATGGAGGGCACGGGGAGAAGTGCCATGGTTGAAAATCAAACATCGATGGTTGCAGTAGAGGGTCGGCCTTGATTCCCAAAGCTGCTAAGGGTGCAGAGAGGGCCGTATTGGATTGTGGGGTGGTCATATTTATCACGAGAGGCCAGCCCCCTGCCTCGTCCCCTCTATAAAAAGAGGGAAAGGTGGTACCCCTCTGCACATACATCTCCTTCATCTCAGCAATTCTTTTTAGCCATGGTGAGAGGGCGAGGGCGCAGTAGTGTCTTGCCAGCGGGGATGACGGCTTCCACCCGGCGGCGTATCCCTCCTCCTCCAGATCCTGAGGAAGCGGAGCCCGCTGCAAGAGGAGGGAGGAGGGGGCGCGGGTGAGGCCACCGTGGTGCCCGAGAAGGAGGAGGACAAGGGAGTTCCTCGGCCGTGCCCCCGTCGGCGGCTCTTCCTCCGATGGAAGGCCACGTTGGGGATCAACCTCGAGAGTTCATCATCAGGCTGTATAAGCCCTTGCGCGGGAACCTTCGTCTTCCGACCTTCTTTGCACGGGAGATGGAGCTCGAGCAACCATGTGCTCTGAGGCTACACATGAGGGGATGCGGGGATGGAAGCGTGCGGGTTGCCGTCGACTTCCCCGCCCCTCATGTAATGTATCTTTGTCCTGGCTGGATGTAACATGCTGAATACAACTTTCCATATTTGTAACTCCGACTCTTGCCTTTTCCAGAGATGCGATATGATATTCCCTTCGTGGTTTGGTTTTTGTCTTTCGTTTTGCATTTTTTTCATGTCATGCATGTCATATCATGTCATCATGTGCATCACATTTGCATTCGCGTTAGTCTCATGCATCTGAGCATTTTCCCCGTTGTCCATTTCGCAATCCGAGACTCCCACATGCACCCGGTGCACCCCTCTTGTCTCTTTTCGTGAGCAGGAGTTAAACGTTCTCGGAATTGGCTGGGATTTGTCAAGTGGCCTTGGTGTATCACCGGCAGACCGCTAGTCAAATTTCCTTCCATTTCGAGGCCGTTTGATGCCCCAACGGTTAACCGGGTAACCGCAAAAGCCTCTTGTGTGTTGCATCCCAACACCCCTTCAAAACTGCCCAATAACCCATCTAAACCAGCTCCATGGCCTCCGTCGTCGGATCACGATCGTGTGGGCGAAAACCGCACCTCATTTGGACACTCCTACCTCCATCTACCTATAAATAAGTCCCTCCCCCCGAAATTCACGGTCTAAACCTAGTCATTTTCCTCCTCGCGTCGCCGGACATGTCCATCTGCCCTGGACATGTCCGCCGGACACATCGCTCCGCCCAATGGCAGGCCGCCATGTCATCGCGCCGTATCCCGCGCCCAACCATGTGCTGCCATGTGTCACTGCCATCCTCCGCCACCACGCGGCCCACCGCAGCCCATTGCGGACCCGCTGGGCCCACGCTGTCGCCTCGCACCCTCCGCTGCCTCGCCACCGCGCCAGGTCTCATCGCCGCTCCGGCCACCGGCCCTCGCCGGAGCACACCACGCCGCCCGCCGGTGACCATCTCCTCCTCCCTTCCCCGCGCCTCATGCATCGCCGCCGCTCCGGCCGCCGCCTCCACCACAGCTCTGCCGGCCGCCGCCTAGACTCGTCTTCGGTAGCCGCCGCCCCACGCCGCTGCGACCATGCCGGAGCTGCTGGCAGTCACCGCCGCCTGTTCTTCATCGCCGCCCGGCCCCGGTTCCGCCGCCCAGCGCCTCCCCGGCCCATATCCAGCGAGGTCCGGCCGAGGGAGCCCCGGATTCGGCTTCCCCGACCTCCTCCGGCCATCTCCGGCGGGGTTCTGGCGAGATCCGCCGTCGTTGACTTTTCCCCCTCGAGGTCTAATTTTCTTCTAAATCCTAAACCTGTCATGTTTTTATGCCTCCTTCTACATGTCATATCTCGGTGACCGTGGTTCCAAATCATGCATATGATATTTCAAAATGTTTGTCTCATTGAGCTCTTCATCTTAGTAGCGCTTGCATGCATGTTACTGTCCATTATGATGTCATTTTCATTGTTGCAGGAGTGCTATAATATGTTAACTACTGGTACTTATCAGATCATGGTGATTTATCATTTTTTTTGCATTTGATATGTGCATCCTTTGAGCATGAGGTCTACATATGTTTTTAACTAAATCATGCCATCTTTACAGGGGTGCAGGTCTTTTTTTTGTGATCTATGTGGTGACTAGAACAAGCATGCAAACTAGGCTCTGTGATGTTGTTGTTTTCAGGGACTTAGGATTTTGCTAAGTCCTTTTCCTGCTGTTATTTTGATACCATGTAAACTTGATGCTACCATGAGATCCATGATTATTTTGAGATACTTCAGTAAGGATATTTTGAACATGAAGTTATGCTCTATCCATTCATGTCTCTGGTTGCAATCATGGAGTGATCTAGCATGTCTTTTTCTTGCTCTACTTTTGCTATAAAATGTTCCTGGCAGATTGTTAACATGTTAATCAATATTTCCATTGTTGTTGCTAGTGATCCATGCATACTATTAACTTGATCTTGCCATGCTTAGAATCATGAACATGTCATCTTTCTATTGGTATGCTTATGTTGTCATTTAATGCTTTGTGGTGAGTGGCATGAGCTTGCAAATTGCTATCATAAATCTATTTATGCCATGCTCTGTTTTCCTTCTAAGTCTGAAATTGTTAATAGAACTTGCTATGTTTACATGGGTGCCATCATATCTTCTGTTCCTTTTTGGCTCGTGCTCAGTAAGGGAGTTTTGTTCTATGAATTTAGTAGATTCATGCTATGCCTCTATTTGTCATGAGATGTTCCTGCACCATGTTGTTTGCTTGCTCCAAACAGTGCTTCGGGATGTTGTTTTTTTGACATGTTAGTATTTTCACTAAGTCTATGAAGCTGATATCTTGTGCAATTTTGCCATGCTGGTTTGAACCTATTCTAGTGTGATTTAGCCGTAGCTCAGTGTTCATGTTTTGTCAAGCATCTCTTGTACATCACTGACATATTCTTTGTTGCTATGTTGGAGTGCAGTAGCTCAGTTTCTTGTTGCACTCTAAGTGCTATCATGCTGTTAATCGTAGTTTTGCGCCATTCTTGTTTTTGTTGTCATTTGCAAAACGTGCATCCATTTCTGGCGATCCTTATATCGATTTCGACCGAAATCACCCCTTCTTTCCAGCGGAATACTTGGTTTGCCAAGTTTATGCCTTGATTGTTCTTTTCTTCTGGATCACGCATATGCATTGCATGTCATATCTTGCATATCATGCCATGTTTCATATCATGTTGCTTGTCCATTGCACCGTGTTTGATTGTTGTTCCTTTGCTTGTGTTCTTGCCTTGGTTCAAGCTGGGAGACGAGTACGTGACCGAGGAACCTGTTGAGTATGCTTACGAGGATCAAGCTTTCGACAACTCTGAGTACATTGCAGGGAAGATGACCATACCCTCGAAATCACTTTTATCTTTGCTTGCTAGTTGTTCGCTCTATCGCTATGTCGCGCTACCTATCACTTGTTATATCTGCCTCCCACTTTGCCATGTCAAGCCTCTAACCCACCATCCTAGCAAACTGTTGTTTGGCTATGTTACCTCTTTTGCTCAGCCTCTATTATAGCGTTGCTAGTTGTAGGTGAAGTTGAAGTTTGTTCCATGTTGGAACATGGATATGTTGGGATATCACAATATGTATTATTTTAATTAATGCATCTATATACTTGGTAAATGGTGGAAGGCTCGTCCTTATGCCTGGTGTTTTCTTCCACTCTTGCCGCCCTAGTTTTCGTCATACTGGTGTTATGTTCCTTGATTTTGCGTTCCTTACGCGGTTGGGTGTTATGGAAACCCCTTGACAATTCGCTTTGAATAAAACACCTCCAGCAAGGCCCAACCTTGGTTTTATCATTTGCCTCACCACCACTTATACTTTTCCCTTGGGATTTGTGCTCCTGAGGGTCATCTTTGTTTTAACCCCCTCGGGCTAGTGCTTCTCTAAGTGTCGGTCCGAACCGCGCAACCTGCGGGGCCACCTCGAGGCAACTTGAGGGCTGGTTTTGCTTGTAGCTTGACCTATCTGGTGTGCCCTAAGAACGAGATATGTGCAGCTCCTATCGGGATTGTCGGCACATCGGGCGGCTTTGCTGGTCTTGTTTTACCATTGTCGAAATGACTTGTAACCAGAATTCCGACACTGATCGGGTCTTTCTGGGAGAAGGAATATCCTTTGTTGCCCGTGACAACTTGTGATGGGCTAAGTTGGGACACCCCTACAGGGTATAAACTTTTGAGAGCCATGCACGCGGTTATGTGGCAGATGGGAATTTGTTAATTGTCCGATTGTAGAGAACTTGACACTTGACTTAATTAAAATACATCAACCGTGTGTGTAACCGTGATTGTCTCTTCTCGGCGCAGTCCAGGAAGTGAACATGGTTCTTGTGTTATCGTTGTGCGTAAGTAGTTTCAGGATCACTTCTTGATCACTTCTAGCTTCACGACCATTGTGTTGCTTCTCTTCTCGCTCTTGTATGTTAGCCACCATAT
The DNA here is from genome assembly GCF_003073215.2 of Triticum urartu. NCBI lineage: Eukaryota > Viridiplantae > Streptophyta > Magnoliopsida > Poales > Poaceae > Triticum > Triticum urartu. Next base: position 310,305,555 of record NC_053025.1, read on the forward strand.
ACTCTTAGTGCTTTCTGCAGCTCCACCTCATTACCTTACCCTACCCATAAGCTTAAATAGTCTTGATATCGCAGATGTGAGATTGCAGGGTCCTCGTGACTCACAGATACTTCCAAAAAGTTGCAGGTGCCGATGATATCAGTGCAGGTGCGCAACCAAGCTCAAGTGGGAGCTCGATGAATATCTTGATCATTGTTTTGTGTCTTTTCCAGTTGATCAGTAGTGGTGCCCAGTTGGGACGATCGTGGATCTAGCATTTGGGGTTGTCTTCTTTTATTTTGGTTCCGTAGTCGGACCTTGGTTGTACTCTAGATGATGTATGTTCAACTTGTTAATTGTGTGAAGTGGTGATTGTAAGCGAACTCTTTATCCCATTCTTATTTAGTACATGGGATTGTGTGAAGATTACCCTCTTGCGACAAAACCACAATGCGGTTATGCCTCTAAGTCGTTCCTCGACACGTGGGAGATATAGCCGCATTGTGGGTGTTACACTGGAAGACCTTCGCTCATGCGCATAGCTTCTCGGAGGGGCACATTCTCCATTTCAAATTAATGGAGAGTGGCCTCCTCTCCCTCAAGATCTGCTGGCGCTCAAGAGTCCGCTTAGTGTGCTACATGGAGAACTCGACCAATGGCGAAAGCTCCTCCTCGAGCAAAAGCGACGAGGAGGACAGTGATGGTGATGATGACGGTAGCGGGCGGAGGAGCGACGACTCTGACTCCGACTGATCGTCGCCCGCACCATCTTCATTAGGCGGTAGCACCACCATCTGCATTTGCGCCACTTCCCAGGAAATGTGATTTGCCGGGGAGTTGGAGGGAGATGTGTGGATGGTGCTGCCAGGCTCCTCTAGGAGTCTTCCAGCTGGACCCTGGCAGGCTTCCTCTTGGGCTGCAGCTCCGTTAGCCCTGCCGAGTCCTGCTGGCCCTGGTGACAGTGGTTTACAGGGTCACCTTCTACCGTGCTCTTCATTGATGCGTTCCCTCGTGCTTCCGTTCCATCTGGGCTACCTCTCTTGGAGCCCGACGGGAACGGGCTAGACTTCAGCTCTGGTGCTCCATTTGTCCTCCTCGCCTTCGACGGTTGTGCCTAGGAGGATAGGGGCAAGAAAGGGCAATACGGAGCACTTATCTTTTTTCAATCTTAAACTTGTAGGAAATCTCCAAATTTTAATTCAAATAATGTAATCCTTTCATCCATATTTGTGTTTTATAATGCTTGTACTTGTATCTGCATGTCAATGAAAGACATAAGCCTTGCCGGAACCCATGCATGTATTGTCCATGCCGAGGTGGGGTGCCTCTTTACTGTAATTAAATGAGTTTTCCCCGGCACGATAACCTTCCCGCACCCTTTTCGCCTGCCGGAGTACCATGTCTGCGGGGGACAGACTCGGGCGCCAGCCCCCCTCCCACTCTCTTTTCACCAAGGGCCACTGCGACCATCCAGGCCGAAGTAGCATTCGAGCCAAGGATGGGAGCACCCTAGTTTCAAGAGAGCGGCGAGGTTTATCTATGCACAAGTTATATCTTAAAGAACATTAATGGACAAGAGATAAACTTATCTGTTTGGCTAGCCGGGGATCACTGTGCCATGCAATCTTCTCGTCCCTTGTCGGAGCCAACTTCACGGCAGGAACCTGCAACTCCATGTCGATGAGAATGAATGCAGGATGCAATCCTATCTATACGCATATGCAAATGCTAATGAAATGCTTATGCAGTGATATGGGTGTGCTCGTGCATGCATGCGATCTCAATCGGGTGCCCCCCACAATGCTTCTTTATTTTATCATGCACGGGATCATCGCCCCGGCTTTGTACAAGGGGTTACATGCAACTGGGGCAAGGCCTGTACAAAAGGGTGGCTGCCGGGCAGTGCTCGACAGCCTCGGACCTTACGGGTAGTACTTACGGAGATGCTCAATATTCCCTGAGATTTGCAAATGTGTGCCATCCCCGGTCTCCAGACGGGCTGCGCCAGGTCTGGTGACTCCTACCACCCGGTAAGGGCCTTCCCACTTCGGTGATAACTTGTTTGTACCCTGGGCGGACTAAACGCGCCTAAGGACAAGGTCACCTTCCTCAAAACACCGGGCATGGACCCTACGGCTATGATAGCGACGCAAGGCTGGCTGGTACCGTGCAGGATGCGTAGTAGCTCGGAGATGGTTCTCCTGAGGTAGCATGGCGTCGTCACGCCGGTGCTGATCTTGTGCTACTTCATCATAGGCAAGCACTCGAGGGGACCCGTAAATGAGTTCCGTGGGGATAACTGCTTCTGCCCCGTAGACCAGGGAGAAGGGAGTCTGCCCGGTAGCTCGGTTAGGTGTCGTTCTGAGGGACCAGAGAACTACCAGCAGCTCCTCAATCCACCGCCTGTCATGCTTCTGCAACATATCGAAAGTTCTTGTCTTGAGTCCACCAAGCACTTCAGCGTTCGCCCTCTCAGCTTCTCCATTGCTCCAGGGGTGTGCCACAGAACCGAATGAGATTTTGCATCCGAGGGTGCGAACATATTGCATGAAGGCGTGGCTCGTGAACTGGGTGCCATTGTTAGTGATGATCCTTGCTGGAACTCCAAAATGACACACCAACTCTTTCAAGAACTTGATAGCTCACTGAGTAGTCACCTTTCTCACAGAAGTCACTCCCGGCCACTTTGTAAACTTGTTAATGGCAACGAACAAGAATTCAAAGCCCCCGATTTCTCGGGGGAAGAGGCCGAGGATATCGAGCCCCCAGTCCGAAAATGGCAATGATAAAGGGATTGTCTGAAGGGCTTGGCAGGCAAGTGTGTTTTCTTGGAATGGAACTAATAGGCTTCACATTTCGTGACGAGCTCAACTCCATCTTGGAGGGCTGTGGGCCAATAGAATACTTGCTGGAATACTTTCCTAACTAATGCCCTCGATCCAATGTGTGAGTCGCACATTCCTCTGTGAATCTCAGCCAGCAGTTCCTTTCGATCCTCCCGGAAAACACACTTCAATTTCACACCGTTGGGCCTCCTTCTGTATAGAGTGTCATCAACAAACTGATACATACTGGCCCTCCAGGCTACTCTTTCAGCTTAATTATGATTGCCAAGGAGTTCTCTGATTTGGAGGAAGTGGACAACGTGCCTTGCCCAAGTTGGAGCCTGGGGCTCGGCAACAAGGACTAGCGGCACCTCCTCGGCTACGGGAGCACCAGCCTCGTTTGCGGGGTCCAGAGGTCTGGCTGGAGGGGGTGGTCCGACAGGCTATGAGAAGTTGTTTCCGGCAGGGTCTCTGCTGGGAGCGGATGGCTCTGCTGGGAGAGGCTTACCATAGTCCAACTTTCTCCTTTTCTAGGCCATTGTTGGTGGTGCTATGGAAGGTTGAGAGAGATGGAGAACAAATGTTCCTGGTTCCACAGGAAGCTTCTGCACAGCACACTTTGACAGGTGATCAACTATGTTGTTTTTCGCATGAGGTACGTGCTCTGTTCGCAACCCATCAAAGTGCTCCATCAATCTCCTTACTTCCTCGATGTATGCTTCCATCAATGGGCTTTGGTAATCCTCGTTGACTTGTCTCACCATGATCTGTGAATCTCCTCGAGTAATCAGCCTCTTAATTTCAAATTCTGCTGTAATCCTAAGCCCGACAAGGAGCCCTTCATGCTCTGACGTATTGTTGGTGGCTTCTTCCCGGGCAAAGTGCATTTGGAGGACATACTTCCAGTGCTCCCCGGAGGGGGCAACAAGAAGCACGCCAGCCCCTGCACCTTGTAGGAAAAAGTAGGATCAAAATACATGATACATTGTTGGGGTGATTCCTTGCCGGGGAGAACTGTCTGTGTCCTTTCCTTGCCGGGGAGAACTGTCTGTGGCCTTATCCTTGGTTTTGGCCATGATATCATCCATATAGGCTTCTATATTTCTGTGCAACTATGGTACGATCTGGACGACATTACAAAAGTGGACCCGACACTTTTTAATCCGAATGGCATGCGGACAAAGCAGTACGTACCACACAGGGTGATGAATGATGTCTTCTCTTCATCTTCCTTGTACATGAAGATGTGATGATACCCAGGGAATGCATCCATGAAGGAGAGCAAATCACATCCCGAAGTGGAATCCACGATCTGGTCGATGCGCGGCAAGGGAAATGGGTCCTTCGGGCAAGCCTTGTTGAGGTCTATGAAATCAATGCGGTGCCTCCACTTCCCATTAGCCTTCCGGACCACTACTGGATTTGCCAACCATGTAGGATGCAGTACTCCTCTGACAAACCAACTGCCTCTAACTTCTTGATCTCTTCGGCAATGAACTGCTGCCTCTCCAAGGCCTCCTTCCGTACTGTCTGCTTGACAGTTCGGGCATGTGGGCAGACAACAAGGTGGTGCTCAATTACCTTCCTGGGAACACTGGGGATATCAGATGGTTGCCAAGAAAACACATAGATATTCGCCCACAGGAAAGCAACAAGCATGCTCTCCTATTTGTCATTGAGCGTAGCGCTGATAGTGAAAGTACCATCAATGCCAGCCTGCCCTGCCGAGACCTTCTTCACTTGCGGTGCAGTAATCTTGGATCTCTTGCTGTTGGAACACTCCGGCACGTCGTCAACGGGTGTCGTGCACTCGAAGGGGGCACGCTTCCCGGACTCCTTGCCTGAGGTCCTACAATCCCTCTTCTTTCCTTTGCTTTCCTTGGGGGAAGCTACTGCTGCCGCAGCCTCTGCTGTGACTGCATCCCGATACATCTTGTTCACACAGATAATTGCATCCTTCTCATATGATGGGATAGTGAGGACTCCCAATGGCCCAGGCATTTTCAGGGTGTTCTAAGGATAGTGGGATGCTGCCATGAACTTGGCCAGGGCTGATCATCCAAGAATCCCATTGTACGGTAGGGGGAAATCAACCACATCAAACACAATCTTCTAAGTCCGAAAGTTAAGCTCTCCCCCAAACGTTAATGGTAACGTAATCTTCCCCTTAGGACGAATCTTGCCGGGATTAACACCTCGAAACGTGTTGGTGGCCTTTAGCTCATCTACTCCTATCTGAAGCTTGATAATAACTGCTGGGAAATCAAATTCAACCCGGCCCCGCCGTCCACCATCATCTTTGTGACCTTGAGGTTGCGAATTGTTGGGGAGACCAACAACGGCAAACACCCCACCGCAGTGGTGCGATCAGTGTGATCCTCTTCGTCAAAGATGATGGGCGTGCGAAACCACTTGAGCGTCTTCCGGGCCTCTGCCGCTGGTTCTGCATCATTGACCTCTCGTGCCAATCGCTTGAGTTGGCGATGAGAGGAGTGCAAAGACGAACCCCCATCAATGCATAGGGTGTCAGTGGCCTTCCGGAATTCCTACTCACTGGTTTCCTCCTCACCCCCTCCATTACTGGCATCATCATAGGTTTCCTTCTCTTGGCCCGTGGCGGGTTTTCCTTGGTTCCGGAAGGGTTTGCCGGGGCGATTCGGTTCACCACGCCAGCCCTTACCGCCAGCAGCATTCTGACCTTTCTCCTTGTCAAGCTTATCATACTCAGCCCTCTGATTCTTGAGAAGCTGCTCAATCTGATAACACCCTTGAAGGTCGTGGCCTTTGGTCCGGCGGATCTTGCAGTACGACCCATCACCTTTGCCAACTTTTTCCGTAGCTGCGGCTTCCCGGCAGGCGGTGCACGCGGCAGTTTCCTTGCCAGGGGCCTCAGCTTTGGCCTTCTTGCCAGTATTAGGTATGATCGAACCTTCTACAGTCATCACTACCTTATCTCTTGGCTTATTATTGCGCTTCTTACCCTTCCTGTGACTGGTTGATTCATCCTCATCCTATGAATCAACATTAATGCAATCTCCTCTTCGGGCAACTTCCTTCCTCCTTCCACCCGGGCACATTTATCCACTAGTGTATATAGTTCTTTCATAGTCTTGGGCAACCGCGCATTCATTTTGGAATGAATGCGGCAGTTGCACACATTGGAATGGAAAGCGACTATAACAGCTGCCGGATGGATATTTTGAATATTCCTATGAACCTTACTGAACCTCTGCAAATACTTA